>NC_136977.1:6317157-6354657 GCF_032717465.1 Coenobita brevimanus | reverse complement strand
CAAATACCACCTACCCCCTTACACTAATGCAACACTTAAGAGGCAAAATCCAGAACTGAACTAGGACGCTCAATAGTAGTAGTAGTAGTAGTAGTAGGAGGAGGAGGAGGAGGAGGAGGAGGAGGAGGAGTAACTCTTGTTCTTGTTATTGTAGAAGTGGAGGTGGACTGGAGACTGAAATTATCCTTCCCCGGCAGTCCATCCTCCTCCTTTTGGGGAATAGGGAGTGAGCTGAGGGACGCTGTACAACTGGGCAGCGGATCCGCTGGGCTATATCGGTGCCACCAAGTGAAGGCTTCCGTCTCTTATACCAGCCTGCTTAATACATAAACGAACATCAAACAACAAACAAACAATCAGCATACGAATCAACAAAACACACCCTCTACAAAAGAAAATCAACAGAAGAACGAAAAATAAAGAAAAAAAAAAACAAATCACGCCGTCCCCCACTATGCCACGTAAACGGGTAAGTTCCGGTACATCAGGATGTTTCCCGGTAAAGTATGCATAAACAAAAGCAAAATAAATAAATAAATAAAAATACAAACCCACAAACGCATCCTCTTCCCTCCCCTGTTCCCCAGCCATGAGTAAAGGGTTAAAAAAAAATAGAGAATAATAAAATCTCCTCCCGCCCCCCCGGTATCCCCTCCAACCAGTACGTAAGAAGTTTATTCCCAGTACGGTAGGTCGGTTCCCGGTACAGTAAACAGACGAAATGACACAGAAACATACAAAACTAATTAAAACATACAGACTAACAAAGAATTCGCCTCTCTCCCTCCACGCAGGTAAAGGGTTAATCCCGGTACAGTAGGATGGGTACCGGTACAGTGTCAGGCAGGTGTACCGGGGGGAGGGGGGTGCGTTGGCTTGTTTGTGCGGGGGATGAATAATTGAACAGGCGGCCCTGATCAGATTTTTACCCTACCTACCCTGTTTGTCTGTACTGTGTGTCCATCCAGCCATCTCCCCGCCCCTCTCCACTCCCCACTCCCCTCCCCACTCACTCTAGGCTATGCTCACTCTACCTGTCTCACTCCAGATCATTCACTCTACAGCACACCCACTCTTGATCACATTCACCAAGTTACTCCTACTCAATCTACCCTGTTCGTCTGTACTCTGTGTGTTCCCTTCTGCCAACCCCCAACCTCATCTCTGCCACGTTCACTCTGGCATGTTCACTCTGGCATGTTCACTCTCACAGCCTCACTCTACAATACTTCCTCTCACTCCATGGCAAGCACACTCACTCCAGGTGCCGCAGTTTAGAACATTCACTCTACCATAATTACTCGGGCACATTTACACTTGAGCATTTCCAAATTCTGTCTCACTCACGCTAGATTAATTCACTCATAAGCATACAGCACGCTCTCTCTAGTCTGTCTAATTCTGTGTTCATTCTACCTCATTCACTCTAGCCTACTGCTTTTAGTGTACAATATCTAGTCTGAACCTATCGCTACTATATTTTCTAAAGTGCCTTCATTCTACCACAGTCACTCTACCGATGTCTTCCACGCTGTCTACCGCACCACATTCACTCTAAATTAGTCTATCATACTCATTCTAATCAATTTCAGGCACTACCATACTTTTCGTACTTTCATCATTCAACCACATTCATTCTAACCAATTTCCTCTACTCTGTTCACTTTACTACACTCAATCATATGCTCATTCTACACTACCTCTATCCTATTCACTTTAATTTCAATCATAATTATTTTTCTAAACTACCCTCATTCTGTCAGTCTCACCAACTCATTTCTTAGACTCCGTTCATTCATACATACTTCATCTTACTCACTCTATCTTCATCCTATGCACTCTAACTTCATTCTATTTGCTGTAACTTCATTGTTCACTCTAATCCACTTATTCTTGCGCGGAGCAACAAGTGTCCTTCCAGAGACGGAGTGAGAACGAGGCAGAGGGAGAACTGGACGGTTAGGTAACAAGGTCCGTGGGGTTTGCTGGTGTGGGATGCAACAGGGAGACAACCGAAGGACCGAGAGTTGAAAAAAAGAAGTAAAGTTCGTAAAATAACAGAGCAAAAAGGGCAAACAGAAAAATAATGATAATGATAAATGATAATCCAATAGCGGAAAGATGAGTATTTGAGCCGAGTTAGGGGGTGGAGGGGGAGTAAAAAGGCAAAGCAGAGAACAAAGAGAATGTGCTACAATAATGTTCCTGAAGACAGCATATACCCATCCATCGATACATCACCCAGTCCCATCCGAAATGTAGGGGACCGGGGTAAGGCTATTTAGGCCAGACACTGAAGGCAAGAGCTACTGGTAACTCCCCTGACCAGTAATCCCCTACGTAGCTGCTTCACCCACTAAACCGCCAGGCATCCATATGAGTTCTACTGATACCACCCAACGTAGTAAATGGTTTCCTGGAGTATAGAAAATCACATGGCTAGTTACTCAGTCCACCTATTTGTAGTACTATACTGAATGAATGGATGGTAGGCGTTTATACTTACCAATAAACCTTCAAATACTTTAAAAAATTGCATTATATGTTTTACAAGACTAAAAACTATAACGACATGCAATTACGAAAGATACCAGGAAATTTGCATCGCATTTTTAGCGGGCTTATAGAAAATATCTATAATCACAAAAATCCAGGATGAAAAATAAAATAAAACAAAAACCTGAACAACTACGTTTCATCAAAGGCAGCCAATAAATAAATAACAGAATACATGCTTAGTGGGCCATCAAGATAGACCCTAATGCAGTAGCTATTGTATGGTGTGAGTGTACAAGAAGAACAAGAAGAAGAAGAAGACGAAGAGGAGGAGGAGGAGGAGGAGGAGGAGGAGCCTGTCTGATTCTGTTCGTGAGTTAAAACTTTTCTGTCGTCTCGGGTTATACGTTATTTAATCACTGGAGAGAGAGAGAGAGAGAGAGAGAGAGAGAGAGAGAGAGAGACTGCTCACTTTAAAATCTTGCTCCTGTCTCGTGTTATCTGTTATCTATCAAGCGGTGTCGGGGTGAGAGAGAGCAATAGATAGATAGGTAGATAGATAATTGATGAACAGATACACACCTGGTCACTTTTAAATCTGCCGCTGTCTGTTATCTGTCTAGTGGCCTGGAGATGACACAAATGGAGCGAGAGAGAGAGAGAGAGAGAGAGAGAGAGAGAGAGAGAGAATATCGGGTCACTTTAAAATCCCACTGGGGTTTGTTGCTATCTGTTATCTGTTTAGCTGTGTCGGGGTGGGAGAAAGATAGATAGATAGAATGACAGAAAGACAGATAGGCAGAAAGACAGACGGATACACAGACATATAGACAGATACACAGATGAGACAAAGACAAGGAGACAGACAAACAGAAAGACAGAGAAACAGACACTCAAAGACAGAGATATACTTGCTCACTTTATAACCCAACCTGCGTCCAGTGTTATCTTTATCCAGCGGCGTCGGTGTAAGAGATATACAGAAAAAATTAAGCAGATAAATACACAGATACACAGATAGCGTCACACAGCAGCTCAGTGTAAATTGATAGCTACACCGATACACGGAGGTACACAGCAGCTCCCTTAAAAACTCAGCTCGCGTCCTGTGTTATCGCTTATCTGTGTCGCGTTGTCGGGTTGATGAGCGATATCGGATCAGACTATCACCTCCCGGGGTTCAATATAATCAGCGAGCATCTGAATAATCGACCGGGGGGGAAGGGAAAGGACGTCAAGGTAGTGTGGGTTGAGGAGAAGATGAAGTTGGTTTGAGAACGAAGAAAAAAAGGGAAGAAAAATAAGTTGTCTTCACCACGACTAAGAAGAAACATGAAAAGAAAAATTGGTGTGATATCGAAAAGAAGGAAAGAAGAAAAAATGAAAGAAAAAGAAGGAAAACGAAGAATAAACCAGAGTACAAAGAAGCTCGCTTGAGTACGATGAAGAAGACATTGAGAAGCAAACACAAGGAAGAAGTTGGCTTGAGTAAGGAGGAGGAGGAGGAGGAGCTTAAAAGACGGCAAAGAATAAAAAGACTATGATCTGGATGAAAGGGGTGGTTGAGAGAGAGAGAGAGAGAGAGAGAGAGAGAGAGAGTACTACTACTACTACAACTCAACACAAAGAGTCAAGTGGCCACAACAAGTAACACCACCAAGAAGCACAAAAGGAACAAAAATCCCCGAGGTCAAGGAGTGAATACAAACTGAATACAAGAGGTGAATGCAATTGAGACTGAGTACAACTGTCTGAAACTAGCAAAAATAAACTAAAAAATATATATCCTCGTAAAAAAGGCGATGAAAAAAGCAGTCAACCCCCAACCTCTCTTCCCTTGTAAACGCTCTACATGTTCAGGTATAATCCGTCCATTCTTGCGTATACAGGAACAAACAGGGTATTTTTGCGTCTCTTTATATAGGCAGAAGTTGTACATGGAAAGTTTTGATAATGATGATGATGATAATGGTCGTTTCCTTCCATGTGTTAACAGAAAAGAAAGTCTGGATGATGATGATGATGATGATGATATATGATGATGATGATGATGATGATATTGCTTGCCTACCGTACCACTTTACCGAAGATGCACTTACATTAACTCCGCTTAAACACTCAATACAGCTACCTCGACGCACCAACGCACTCTTTCTACTTCCAAAACATGTACACCCAAACTCCTTCTACAGCAACGACCAGTAGTCAGTATGCATCCTTGTGCTGCCTAAAAAAGTGCAGAATTACATCGGTACAGAAAGCACACCTCCTCCATACACCGCCATACAGGTAGCGACACCCCCCTCTGCAGGTACAAACGGCTCCTCCATTATGCACCAATACACAGGTACACAGAGTATTAGGTACGGTACTTGGGGTCAATCAACAGATACACCTTTATACTCGCTACATAGGTAACACTCAGCCCCCCTTCCACGCCCCCTTCCTTTTACAGGTACAGAAAACTCACCTGAATGCAGCCTCACCCACTGCACACACACACACACACACACACACACACACACACACACACACACACACACACACACACACACGCACACACACACACACACACACACACACACAGAGCAGTCCTTCAGGAGGTCGGAGTCAGCTGCTTCAGGGGCCTGGAGGAGGATCAATATGCAGCTGAGGTGGCCTGGAGGAGGAGGAGGAGGAGGAGGAGGGCACAACGAAGAGAAAAAGGAAAGAAAATAAGACTAGGGCAAGAGAAAAAAAAAGGAAAAAAAAAACGGTGGAAGGAAAAAAAATATTATAACTATTCACATCTCTGTTTTTGACATGTTGAGGAGGAGGAGGAGGAGGAGGAGAGAGAATAAGATGAGGGGTGAGTGACAAATCCCTCTGGTGCTGCTCGGCATATTCACCACCCTGTTGTTGACGCGCGGAGGAGGAGGAGGAGGAGGAGGAAGAGAAGAAAAACTTAATGCTACTAAAACTAACAGAAAAGAGGAAACCTAAAAAGAATCAATAATGAAGTTAAAAAACGAAAACTTGAAGATGAAAAGAAGATAACGACGACGACGAAGAAAAAACAGGAGAATAAGAGGATGGGGAAGAGGGAGGGAGGGATCAGCGATAAATCCCGTGCTCAGCATATTCACTACTACCCTATTGTTGACGTGCTGTGGGGAGGAGGAGAAAAAGAAGAATAGGGAAGACGATAATAATGATGATGATGAAAATAACTTTATGATAAGAACGACTAGCCTCTGAGGTCAGCAAAGGTAAAAGAAAAAGAAAATGGAGAAGAAGAAGCTGATGATGATGATGATAAAAACAACAAGATCAACAACAACTATACAAACATCAAAAACAAAAACAACAACCAAACCCAGACGAGAGGAAAAATACGGGTAAAAGAATAAAGAAAACGGGCGAAGAGAAGAGTGCGAGAGGGGAGACTGCATGATTTGTGTGTTTACGTTCCCCTCCACGCTATCCTCAGAGACCTGCCAAGGAGTAGGGAATATAATACACTTTCCGCGGAGTTTTAATGTGTCTGTGTGAGGGAGATGGGGAGGGGATAGAGACTGGATATAGAGGGGAAGGGAATAGAGATTGGAGATAAGAGGAGGAGGAGGAGGAGGTAAAGAGGTGGGTATGGTGAAGATGGAGACGTATGGATGGGAGGAAAGACAAGATAAATAAAAGAGGTTTGAGAGAGGATGATGATGATAGGATGTAAAGGAGGACGAATAATAAGAGACGAGAGAATAAAGGCGATAAAGACTGGAGATAATGGAGGAGGGAAGGAAACGGGAGATAAGGTGGATGTGGAGGAGCATGGATGGATGGAGAAGAGATAGAAATTATGATGACAGGTGGAGGAGGCGGAATAACAGTAGGTGAAGAATGGAGACAGTGGAGAAGAAAACAAAGGGATGGATATGGTGGAGATGGAGAGATGGCTAGTTGGAGAAAAGGGAGAAAATAATGATAGGAGGTAAAGAAGGAGGAATAAGGAGAGGTTAAAGGAAACAGGGATAAAGATGAGAGAGAGAGAGAGAGAGAGAGAGAGAGAGAGAGAGAGAAGCGAGGTATGATGGAGATGGAGAAGGTAGGATGTAAATGGAGGGTAAAATCAAGAAATGAGAGAGAGAGAGAGAGAGAGATAAAAGACAGGCGATAAAGAAGGGGAATAATAATAAGATAATGGAGGGGGTAAAGGGAAGGATTAGTGTGGATGGGTGAAGACGAGCCAGAAGATGACTGTCACGGGGTTTTTATAATATCAGGGTAATTTTGATATAAATGGTTAAATATTATTTAATTTGATAATATTCAATAATATTGAAGAGCAGAGACAATGATTGTCTTGCTACATCAAGCAACGATTACTTTACGCTGGCTTGTGCACGATTCTCTAAGAACGAGAATTTATAAACTTTCTCAACAGTACACAGCAGAGACTAATTACTCACAATTGCTGAATTACTGTACTGTTAGCCTCTGGAGAAAGTTACATCACCCCTGACAATAAATAACTAATACTAATAATAATAACATCAGGTTCTTGCTGATGCATTAACTCCTGGCACAACGGATTTTAAGTTAATACAACAAGACTGGTCTAAGTACCAGTTATGAATAGTAAATGTTTATGCAAGCTAGGAGCTGTATGGAAAATAAGCTTAATTATGGAGAAATGAAACAAGATTTTTACTCTACATTAAGCTCAAGAAATAGAAGTTAAATTTATTAATCACAAAAATAAATTTAACATTACATTTCAAATCAAATTAAATGAGACGCACTCGCTCACTCACACAGAAGCTAAATACTTACGCCTAGGAAAAACACCTTAACTAAGCTCTTAAAACTACAAAATACACAAAAGAAATACCAGTCGATGAATACTATGTATCACCACTAAGGTGGGAGTAACCGGGATTAACTGTACTAATGGAGCTTGGGGTGCTAGCTGACCTCTCCACTTCTGAGCACAGACCCTTTCTCCGTCACAGCAAACACAAGACTGAATTCAAATAATGTATGGGCAGGAAGCACGAGCCACCGGAAGAAGGCGTGGCTAACGGTTTATGCAAGCAGAGGCGAACGATAAAAAACAATTGTATCGCTCAGTAGCGCACTTAGTGACGTGCATTAAATCGGTCACTTTTGAAAGTGACGAATGATTTGAAAAATATACCCCGAAATGGAGAGAGAAACGGTTAACTGAGCGATACACAGTGAGTTTTCCACTAATAGTTCGTGGCTTCTCACAAAAAGGAAATGTCGCGAATTGATTCGTGACATTACGCCCCATGAAAATTAAATCTTTCTTCCTTCAGAAGAAAGATTTCAATATACATACATATAAATCCTAACTCAGTCACACAAGATTCACACTGTGGTGTGTGTGCTATCCTGCTACAGGAGAAAGTCCCAGTCGTCAGTGAGCGAAAAAACCTCGTATTTACGTTAATAGAAGCAAGCTTGAGGGAAAAACTCCGTGACGACGGTGAAAATCCTGTACTCAGGTCAAACTGAGCGAAAAGTCGCTACATTTACACTGACAACTAATTGTTGTGTAGTGTGATGTATGTAATACACAGTGTAGGTGTGACAGTTGCAGTGTAACTGTACCTACGTGTAAAATGACACAGTAAATAATATATGGCGATGACGAAGGCAGAGGAGAAGAGGCGGCAGCGTGCGGCAGACGATCAGCTGGTCCGCACAGCAAAACTGCTACACCCATTGCTGAACCTGCAAAACCAATTGAGGTGGAGCATCAAAAGTGTCAATGAGACAAAATTCTTATTATGTTACAATTACTCTCTCTGGCTAGCAGTCAGTACATGCTATGAAAAGTACACTCGAGGTCGCCATTAATTTTAGCACACGATTATGGTCGGCAAGTTGAGAATCCCTGTGCAAACTCGGGTCTTCCATAGCCTCGAACCGCACACGGGTCCTCAACCTGTGCCCTAACCTACAGTACTTATATTAGTAAGTGGCCGCAAAAGTAGATGAGACCTACCCCCATTTCCCCCCGAAGTCAGTAGGTCTCATAAAAAATTGCGTGAAAATTTCTATAGCTAAATTATGCCATTTCTGATGGTATCTGGCAATTCAACTATGCCCCGCGTGTTGAGTCCTACAAACTGTGGAGCTCAGTGTGCCCTCAGGCAGCGCCAGGGGAGGTTAATTGCCGCTGGTCCTGACCCACCCTGACCCTGATTTTTTCGTTCTCGCATTGCTGTCGCCCCTCCATGGTTCCAGTGGTGCAAGATGGTTGGCAAACAGTGTTCTGACGTTGAAAAAGCAAGGATTTTGACTCTGAGAGAGGAAAATGTGAGCATAAGGGAGATTTGTCGGCGTACTGGCCGGAGTAAAGCAACCGTAATGCGTCTGCTTGCAGCGGCTCGTGACTTGCCTCCCACCACCATCCCCCAGTTTAAGAAACGCACTGGACGCCGAAGGAAGACCACCCTGCTAACAGACAGACTCCTGAAGCTAGCTGTGACTAGGAACCCACGTCTGACTGCAAAAGAATTGAAATCAATGTATCCCCAGCTTCTCCAGGACGTTGCTATCAGAACCATTCAACACCGCCTAAAACACCACCTGGGCATTCCATCACGCGTTGCAGCTCGCAAGCCTCTCTTGACTGATAATATGCGACGCAAACGCCTTCGTTTTGCTAGGCAACACAAGGACTGGACCACAGAGCAGTGGCGAAAAGTCCTGTTTAGTGATGAAAGCAGTTTCCAGATCATCACAACACACCGAACACGTGTCAGGAGGCCGGTGCAGAGGAACAGGTACGACCCACGCTACACTCTCAAGACAGTTAAACACAGTGCTTCAGTGATGATGTGGGGGTGTTTTAGTGGGTGTAAGGGGGCTGGTTCAATTTATTTCCTACCAAAACATGTCACCATGAATGCAGAACGCTATGAAAAAGTTCTGCATGATCTGATGCTACCTGTTTATGATGAACATGATGTCAGTGTGTTCATGCATGATGGAGCTCCCTGCCACACCGCTAAACGAGTGGGTAGATTTTTACTGAGTAATGATGTTGAAGTGATGAGTTGGCCTGGGAATAGCCCAGACCTCAACCCAATTGAAAATGCGTGGAAAGTGATGAAATACAAAGTGCGTGAAAAGCAGGTGTCCTCCCTACCTCGCCTCATGGAGGTGATACGCGAAGTGTGGGACACACAGATGGATCTAGAATATTTTCAATCACTCGCCGACAGCATGCCAAAGAGAATGAAGGATGTGCTGAAGGCAAAGGGAGAAATGACAGCCTATTAGGGTGAGTTTTTGTTTGGTTTGCCTTTTATTTCTATTTTTTATTAATATTTTTTGTCAGGCTGCAGGCATTTTAAAGGGCTAAGTCAAGTAGGTCTCATCTACTTCTGCACCCACTGTATTGGAGAGCTGAGAATCCTTGCAAACTTGGGTCTTCCATAGCCTCAAGTCGCCTCTGCAGAATTCTCACTTCCCCTTTAACCTACAGTACAATACTTATATTAGTACCAGGAAGCTGAGAATCCTTATGCAAACTTGGGTCTTCCATAGCCTCAAGTCGCCTCTGCAGAGTTCTCACTTCCCCCTTAACCTACAATACAATACTTATATTAGTATCGGAAAGCTGAGAATCCTTGTGCAAACTTGGGTCTTCCATAGCCTCAAGTCGCCTCTGCGGAGTTCTCTCTCGAACTTCCCCCTTAACCTACAATACTTATATTAATATCGGGAAGCTGAGAATCCTTGTGCAAACTTGGGTCTTCCATAGCCTCAAGTCGCCACTGCGGAGTTCTCTCTCGAACTTCCCCCTTAACCTACAGTACTTCTATTAGTACCGGGAAGCTGAGAATCCTTATGCAAACTTGGGTCTTCCATAGCCTCAAGTCGCCTCTCAACTTCCCCCTTAACTTACGGTACATAATATGTATGTACAGGCCCTGGACATAACGTGTCCTGTGGGGCCCATGGGCGAGACGTCAGGTCTGAACCCACTTCACCACTACCCTGTCTCTCAACTGACTCAGAGATTACAGGTGTAGTTACAAATGGCACAGGAAGGGCATGTCCCTGATTAGTGGTGATACTTTGGCACACACTGCAAGAACGGACAAAACTATCTATGTCCCGTCCCATCCCTGGCCAGAAAAAGTCAGCTCGGATACGGCCCTGGGTCTTCCTTTTGCCCATGTGACCTCCTGAGACTGAACAATGACCCCATTGTAACACTGCTAGGCGGAACTTGGCGGGAACGACAAACTGCAGTCGAACCTCGCCCTCGGGTGTTCGTGACTCACGGTAGAGCCGTCCTTGTTTACGAAGGAACTTGGCTCGACCTCCCCGTGAATACTTTATCACTCGACCCTTTTGTTTGTTCCGCACGGTAGCAAGTGTCGGGTCAGAATGTTGTTCTTGTACAACAAGTTGACTACACATCAGATCTTGCGGCGATTCAATGATCACTGGGGTGACACAATCTGGAGCCTCAGCCATGGCTCGTGTTACCGCAGCAGCCGAAGTCTGAGTAGCGTCATCATCGGAGCAACTATCCTTGACTCCTTGAATGTTGCCTACTATTAAGTCAAATAGAGGCTCTGGCATGACAACTGCAAGTGTCGTACCAGTATAAAATGGAGATGCCACCTGGATACATGCCTCAGGGAACAATCTCACTGATCCATCAATAAGCTTTGCATGGATCTGTCGACCTGTATACTGCTCAGGCCGAACTAAACTCTGTTTGACAGAGCAACCTGAGGAACCATTGTCTCTCAGGACCTTCACAGGAATGCCTCCCACAAACCCTGGCTGAACAAGGAAGGTACTGTCACCTGTGGGAGGGCCTGTGGAGGAAGCAGCTAGCCACTCCTGAGGCTGCTGAATTGATGTGGCAAACATTGTGCCTTGAAGGTTATATTGGGGAGATGGAACATTGGCCATCTGTGGAGGGGGGTTCACTGTCACTGTGGGACTAGTGAACTGTGGGGAAGTACCCACACTGGTAGGGACGTGACCACCAGGCTGCTGCTGAGGAATGAAGGCTGCATTCGCTTCCTGCCTCTTTTGAGCTGGTGGTGGAAAAGTTTGTCCCGACGGTCGGTTGCGTGGCTGATACTGCTGCTGGTTAGGGTACTTGTTGTACCGCTTCCACTCAGGTTTCTGAGTGTTTTGCCCCTGGTCCTTCCACTGCGGTTTTGGACCTTGGCCATTACTCTGAGAATGGCCTTGGTGCTGGGATTCAGTCTGAGACGGCTTCCCAGACTTGGCAGTATCTTTTCTGCTCCAGGTGTTTTGCTTACGAGCTTGATACCCGTATGCAGTAAAGAATGCGTCAGCCTTCTCTGCCATTTGGCTGGCATCTTTCACCTGGCAGATCTTAAGCTGTGCTATGAGCTCAGCAGGCCACGACCTCTCTAGCTGTGTACGCAGCATAAGGTCAATTATCCCCTCACGCGTGGAAGGAGTTTCATCTTTCTCCATCCACTCATTTAAGTAAGCTGTGAGACGATCAAGGAACTGAACAGCTGTCTCCTTGTCTTGGAGACGAGCTCGCATGAACTGAACTTTGGCGTCGTCTACTGTGAGACCATACGCCTTAATGAGTGCAGCTTTCATCATCTCATATGTGAGATTGTCTCCACGAATTCTGTGGAGAATATCGAGGGCAGGGCCCTCAAATAAACTAAGAAATTGGATCCGCTTAGCTGCCTCATCCAGTTGATACATGTCTGCCATGTCCTCAAAACGAGCTATGTACGGCTCGATTCGCTCGCTTTCCTTGTATGAAGGAAGCTTGATGCGTGGGGTCGCCAGGACATGTGCAGGGAGAAAGCTCGTGGAGCTTGGACCAACTGCACCAGACGTGTCTGAAGCCAAGGAATCTCGCTTGAGCTTCAGCACTTCAAGTTCATGTTCTCGTTCTTTGTCTCGTTGTTCACGCTCGTATTCGCGCTGTTCTCGCTCTTTTTCTAACTCGAGCTCGCGTTGTTTCTGCTCGTGTTCGCGCTGTTCTCGCTCGTATTCGCGCTCTTTCTCACGCTGCTCTTGTTCATATGCACGCTCTCTTTCACGTTCCTCACGCTGTTCTCGTTCGTATTCGCGCTGAATCCTACGCTCTTCGCGAGCATCTTTCTCACGTTCTTGCTCGTAATTGAACCGTGAGAGAACGTAACTCTGTATTTTCTCTGGGTCTGTGAGACCCATATCTTTGGCTTCCTGTACAAATACAGCGGTAGCCATGGCGCTAATTTATTAAGCAACCCGAAATTGAGCACTGACTGCTTAGCGACGAATACTAATAAACAAGTAAAGAGTACAGACACAAGCTAGTGGTGACCAGTCTTATCTAGTTAACTGGCAAAAATAAATCAAAAATGTAAATGACTGGGAAGACTCAATAATAAACACAATGGGTACGCCGACTTCCCAGGAGCGAGTAAAATCGTCTGGCGTTACCAAAAATAAACTAGAGTTAAGTACTCTATTGATTTATAAAGCAAAAACTCACTTGCTAAATTAACGGTAAACACCAGTAAGCTTGTGCCTATAAACTTTAATGATAAATACCTAAATATGAATGAGTGAGCACTATCTCGTGAATAGCTTTAGAGCTAGGAGTTAATATCCTGGAATGAGGTCGCCAATTGTCACGGGGTTTTTATATAATAACACGGTAATTTTGATATAAATGGTTAAATATTATTTAATTTGATAATATTCAATAATATTGAAGAGCAGAGACAATGATTGTCTTGCTACATCAAGCAACGATTACTTTACGCTGGCTTGTGCACGATTCTCTAAGAACGAGAATTTATAAACTTTCTCAACAGTACACAGCAGAGACTAATTACTCACAATTGCTGAATTACTGTACTGTTAGCCTCTGGAGAAAGTTACATCACCCCTGACAATAAATAACTAATACTAATAATAATAACATCAGGTTCTTGCTGATGCATTAACTCCTGGCACAACGGATTTTAAGTTAATACAACAAGACTGGTCTAAGTACCAGTTATGAATAGTAAATGTTTATGCAAGCTAGGAGCTGTATGGAAAATAAGCTTAATTATGGAGAAATGAAACAAGATTTTTACTCTACATTAAGCTCAAGAAATAGAACTGTTAAATTTATTAATCACAAAAATAAATTTAACATTACATTTCAAATCAAATTAAATGAGACGCACTCGCTCACTCACACAGAAGCTAAATACTTACGCCTAGGAAAAACACCTTAACTAAGCTCTTAAAACTACAAAATACACAAAAGAAATACCAGTCGATGAATACTATGTATCACCACTAAGGTGGGAGTAACCGGGATTAACTGTACTAATGGAGCTTGGGGTGCTAGCTGACCTCTCCACTTCTGAGCACAGACCCTTTCTCCGTCACAGCAAACACAAGACTGAATTCAAATAATGTATGGGCAGGAAGCACGAGCCACCGGAAGAAGGCGTGGCTAACGGTTTATGCAAGCAGAGGCGAACGATAAAAAACAATTGTATCGCTCAGTAGCGCACTTAGTGACGTGCATTAAATCGGTCACTTTTGAAAGTGACGAATGATTTGAAAAATATACCCCGAAATGGAGAGAGAAACGGTTAACTGAGCGATACACAGTGAGTTTTCCACTAATAGTTCGTGGCTTCTCACAAAAAGGAAATGTCGCGAATTGATTCGTGACAATGACGACAGAAGTTGAAAAGGATATATAAGTAAAGACAGGAAAAAGAAGGAGGAGAGGGAGGAAGAAGAAAAAGTTGAAACAAGGAATGAAAGACTCTGAGACATACTGGGCGGTGAGGCAGAGAACGGAAGAAGAAGAAGAAGAAGAACAAGAACAGGAAGACGATGATGATGATGATGATGATAAAGAATACTGAAAAATGATGAAAATGAACTGCAGAAAAACAAGGAATATGGATAAGCGACGAAGAATAAAAATATTAAGAAGACGAGGAAGCAAGAAAATGTATTAACACGACAGATGGAGGAATATGCATGAGAGAGAAAAAAAAATTAAGAGACGGAGGAGGTAGAGATAAGAGCAAGACATGACAGAGAGAGAGAGGGGGAAGAATATGGAAGCGAAAGACAGTGACTGAAACTTTTGAGAGAGGGATGAAGCAAAAAGAAATTGCATTCTACCATACACGACAATAGAAAAAAAAGGAAAAATGGAAAAGGAAGAAAGATACACACACACATATAAGCAAACACAAAGAGTTAAATAAATACATAATACACAGGGTCACTCAATCAAACAACACACGCATGCAAACAAACAAGCTAATACTCGTACTTTCAAACAAACAGAACTAAACAAATACATAATATTCATGTTCAGTAACAGAAACAACACACACACACACACACACACACACACACACACACACACACTAATTTCAACTAAACAGACGATAAAAACAGGGTCACTTTCAAACTCTCACACATCATACATGAACACAAAAACACAAATTAACACAAAACACTTAAACTCAATACCACACATGCATAACAACAGGGTAAATTTTCAAGACACACACACACACACACACACACACACACACACACACACACACACACACACACACACACCTATTCCAACAAATTCCCTCCCGATAACACAACACCGCCACACCAACCCACCCACTCACACAGTCACCCAAACAATATACCCCCAAAACTAAAACAAATAAAAAATAAACAAAAATAAAATAAAAAGGCTCCCCCTCCCAGCGCGACAGGAGGGAGCCGAGCTGACAAACACACGAACTGGATGACGGACAGGCCGAACCAACAGAGCAGCCGGAGCGGTAAAAACAGTGCCACACCCAGAGTAACCTACCGTCCTACCCCCCTCTTGTGTTTACCTCGCAGTGCGTTTGGCTAGTTCGGTGCTGCGGGAAATTATGGAGCAGAATAAAGGAAAGGAAAGTAATATGAGGAAAGGAATATGGAGGAAGTGCAGGAGGGATAAAAGAATGACTGCCTGGATGAGTAATATAAACAGCAGACAGATTATCTCCCCTTCTTTTGTTTACCTTATAGTTCGCGTGGCAAGTTTGGAGCCGCGGGAATCAGGGAATAAATAAGAGGGAAATAAGGGGAGAAGGGAATATGGAGGATGCGCAGCAGGAATGGAAGACTGACTAACTGGACGCGCGATAGCAATAAAAGACTAACAGACTGGATGCGCATGGGACTAAAAGAAAAGACTGACAGACTGTATTTGCAACGGGAATAAAAGACTGGTTGACAGATACGCCACACCTGGGTAAAAAAAAAAAAAAAAAAAAAAAAAGTGACACTCCAACCATCTTCACCTGTGCTAAGTAAGAATGATCATCGCAAAATATATCCTCTCCTATTTTTTGCAGGTAAAGGTAAAAATTCGAGTAAAAAATTATACTACATTGATGTCCCCTCACCGTTTAAGGTCAATTGACACTTATTTTATTTTGACTACCACCAGACGACTTTATTCAGCGTGGGTCCAGCAAGGTAGATATCTTTATTAACATCAAGCGTCTTAACATATTTATTTATAAGGAAACTCAAATGATTAATACACTCTTGCTTAATATGGATCTGAGTATTGGTGCTGTTGGTAATGTAATTTGGAAGAGTATTTAAGTTATACTGAGAGAGAGAGAGAGAGAGAGAGAGAGAGAGAGAGAGAGAGAGAGAGAGAGAGAGAGAGAGAGAGACAGGTATCGAACATTATATGACAACCAATGAGTTACACAGAGGCACGTGGGGAGAAAGCTGGCCCTGGATGCCTTATAGGGGTGACAAGAGGACGTCCACGTAGCACTGTCCTGGTTTATGGCGCATCGTCCTACCTGAGAGGGACGAGATGACAGGCTGACGCTATCCCCCGTGTTTTATAAGCTCCCTAACACCCTTTCCTTAGCGATTTATTTTGCTTATTACACTTTACTGTCATCTGTCATTTAAATCATTCATATACAACTAATTTGAGTATAAATAGCATTCAAGCTAATATTAACCAGCCATATCTAAAAATAAATCGCTAAGGAGGGGATGTTAGGGAGTCTCCTTAACCGACGAGAATACCGTCCCAAAACTTCGTACATAAAGTTTAGGATGACGGGGAGTGTAAGCGAATTTTGTTTTCATGAGCAGCGTGGCATAATGAGTGTTATCTACAGTTTGTTATATCAAAATGAGAGTATTATTAGATCATTATCATAACATTAATTTATTCTTTATTTTGAAATTATTTTATACTGATACTCTGTTACAACTTTTCATGAAACTGAGTTATTTTAAAATTGTCACAACATAATTATGAAGCCGATATTCGTTTCATCTAAACATAAAAGAAGCATTCAGAGTGCAACACCAGCGCTCTATAGTTTTGCTGTAAAGGCCTAATATTTAACTTTGCCCTCTGACCCTGACCTTCGGCCGGTTGCTATAAAATATGAATTACGCCATCCTTGCCTAACCCTCAAACCTTCTAAGTTTCGGTTCAAATCAAATGAAAACGTATTGAGCTGATCTTGCCTTGTGGCCGTGACCTCTGACGTAATGTTCGTAAAATCGAATGTATTTATCCTTGCCTGACCCTCCATCCTTCCGCCAAGTTTGGTTCAAATCGAATAAAAACTGAACTAAATAGTGGAAACTTTGACTTTGATCGTGACACTGTTATCCAAATCGAATCACTTCATTCTTGACTTATCCTCAGCACTTCCACCATGTCTGATCTAACCCAAATCAGGACTGTTCAAGTTGACCTACATCTATGACCTTGACCTTTTACCTATTGTTTTAAAGGTCAAGAGGTCACGTCCTTGTATAATCCCAAACCTTTCCACCAAAGTTGGTTAAAATAATCTCAAAAGTACACACACACACACACACACACACACACACACACACACACACACACACACACCGCGCAGGAACAAAAAACTTTAAAGTATATTCTGACACATCATACGGACTCAGACAAACCTTAGTCCGTCACCTAATAACCATAAGTCTAATCCCGGACTTGATCCAAGGTGTGCGCGATCATAGCATCCCCACAGTCAGCAGGTATCGGCCTCTAATCACCCATCGCCATACGTGATCCAACAAAGGGAAGGCCAGATCAGGGCGGAGGCTGACAGCAACATCCCCCTCTTTTTCTTTTCTTTTCTTCTCTTCTTCTACTTTTTTTTTTTCTTAGCGCTGGTGACCCTATGGTTGCTGGGAATTTTTTTTCGTCCAACAAAGTCACCCTAGTCCATTTCAGGAAGAACTCCCCCACACACACTCAAAAAAAAAAAAAAAAAAAAAAAAAAAAAAAATGACCTGGTATACAGGGTTAAAAACTGTCTCCATTACCCCCCTTACAATACATGGTTTCTTTCTGACTTAAATGTTTGCTATCCGTAGACGATTTTACTCAGCTTAGAAAAGACGTATCAGTTGAAGGGATTAGTTAACTCTTCCAAGCAATAATATTATCTGTCTATCTATCCATCCATCTATCTATCTATCTATCTATCTATCTATCTACCTATCTATGGCCGACAGAGGGTTATGTGAACGGGGTTTATTAGTAGGTTCAGTGGCAGGGGTGACGGACAGGCTATACGGGGCATAAAGGATGATTTGCATGATAAAACAGGCACGTGTTGTACTGTGAGGTGGTGGATACACACACACACACACACACACACACACACACACACACACACACACACACACACACACACACACACACGCACACACACACACACACACACACTGCCTGCTTTACCTGTGTACAGTTGTTGATTTTATACACGGGTGTGCAGAGTACAGATCTCATGTGTGGGACGGCTCCCCACATACAGCTCTTCTCAACAAAGTGGAGTCAAAGGCTTTTCGTCTCATTAACTCTCCTCCTCTTACTGGCTCCCTTCAACCTCTATCTCTTCGGCGCACTGTCGTATCTTTATATCTTTTCTATTATAACTTCAATGGTCACTGCTCCTCTGAACTGTCTGCTTGCATCCCTCCAACACTATGGCGAAAGCGTAGCACTCGTCTAGCAGCAAACTCTCATCCCTTTTCTCTCCAACTCTCTAATCCAAGAGTTAACTGTTACTCCCAGTCCTTCATGTATGCAGCTGGTCATCTCTGGAACTGCCTTTCTCTGTCTGTATTTCCTGCTGCCTATGACCTCCAGGCTTTTAAACGCAGTGTGTTCAGGAATCTCGAAATGAACGGATCTTGAATTTGGCTCTCTGTTAACTTTTCATTTTTTCGTAGAGGGAACAGTCGTCCGTGCTTCTGGCCTTTGGTTCCTTCTTCCTTGCATGAAAAACAAAAACGTAATATACCGAACTGAACACACCTTTCTGCTTGCACTCTACTCCACTTTAACCTAACTAACCGAATTTCAAGCAGACCGGCAGACTGTTAACCTCCACAGTTACTAACGATTCAAGTATTTTGTTACCGGCACACACGATCTGCACACACGATCATACTAAGCAAAGGGAAATCTCTCGTCAGCTATCAGAGACTCACGGCACACTTCCGATTAGGTGCCAGAAGGTAGCGTTTTTGAGGACTTTCTCGTACCTGCTGGGGTTGACGGCACCTTCCTTTCCTTTTACCTGTGAGAGACGTGGCTATCAGCAAACTCATTCACTCACTCACACATACACACACACACACACACACACACACACACATACACCTCCTCACACCCCCATCCCGACACACATGCACACCCCCACACACTGAGACACACATATACACACACAACTCTTCTCTCTCTCTCTCTCTCTCTCTCTCTCACACACACACACACACACACCTTCCTTCACCTGGAAGCGACAAGACCACCTCCAAGCTGTCTCCTGGGGAAATTATCTCAGGTAGGACGCCAAGGCAAGAATGAAGCGTCTTAGATGGGTGGATGGGTGTGATGATGAATGACGAGAGAGAGATAGAGAGAGAGAGAGACTGAATGAGGGTGTTGGCTTGAACCGAGCCCTGAAGGATGAACTGTGACTCCTCCTCTCCCCTCCCCTCCCCTCACTCCGTTCTTTTCCTCCCCCTCTCCTCTTCCCTCCCCTTCTCCTTTCTTCTCCTCCCCCTCTTCTCTTCCTCTCCCTTCCCTTCCCTGTCCCTCTCACATTCCCTTCCATCTCTCCTTTCCTGAATTCTGTCCTTTCTCATCTCTCCCTTTTCTGCTTTCTCTTCTCCTTTTACTCTCCTTCCTTTTCTCTCTCTCCCCTTCTCGTTACTCCTTTTTTCCCCTTCCCTTTTCTCCTCTTACCTCTCTCCTCCCTTCCCCTTGCCCTGTTTTCTTTCTCCCCTCTTCCCATTCCCGGTCTCCTCCTCTCCTCTTGTCTTCCTCTCTCTCAATTGCCCCTACCTTGTTTCCGTCTACCTCCTTCCGTTTCTCCCGTCCTCTCTTCTCCTCCTCCTCCTCCTCTTCCCTTGTACTCCCTCTCCTCTTATTCTCTTCTCCTACCCTTCCTCTCCCTCTCACTCCTCCTCTCTCTCCCTCCCTCCTTACCCCTGCTGTGTTAAGGCCAGCTTGATATGTCTTGATTAAGCCACCTCCCCTCCCCAAGCCATCTCCCCTTTTGTCCTTTCCCCCTCCCCTCCCCTCTCCTTCCTCCTTGCCCCCTTTCCTTCCCCCCTCCCCTCTCCTTCCTCCTTGCCTCCTTTCCTTCTCCCCTCCCCATCTTCTCTTATTCATCCCTTCCCTACTCCCCCAGACCCATTCTCCTCCTCTTCCTTCCTTCCCCCCCTCCCCTTCGCTTCTCCCCTGCCGTCTCTTCCCTCCCTCTTGCACTCCCCCTTCCCTCCCTCTCCTTCTCTTTCAACCTTCCCCCTTCCCCTTGCCCTCCTTCCCATCCCTCTCCCCTCCCCACCCCCTCTCCCCTCACCCCCCCCGAGGCACACCCACCCACCCCACACCCACTTAGGTTGCAGGGACAGCCACCAGTCAAAAAAAAAAAAAAAGAAAAAAAAGAAAAAAAAAGGCTTGTAAGATCAAAATTAATCAGTATAAAAGAGTAAGATATTAGTATGGAATAAAACGTAAATGAAGATGGAAGAAAAATGAAAAAACAAAAAACAAAAAAGCATCGATGAAGAAAAGATTATGGGTAGGGAAAAACGAATATTATCAGCTTGAACGAAGTAAAGTTAAGGCAAGGACGAAATAAAGTAAAGGATGAACTAAATAAAGTATGAACGAAATAAAGTATGGACGAAATAAAGTAAAGCATGGACAAAATAAAACATGAACGAAATAAAACAAGAACAAAATAAAGCATGAACGTAATAAAGTAAAGCTTGGACGAAATAAAGTATAACATGAAGGAAACAAGAAAAAAACTGATGAAAAAATTAAAGAATGACAAAGCAATGGAAGAAAAAAAAAAGGCTCAGTATGGAAGAAACTGGAATTTGAGTGAAGAAAAGAGAAAATCCACATGGAAAAAAAAAAAAAAAAAAACTTTGCAGCGAGGAGGAGAAAATCAGGATGGCGAAAGAAATCAGAACGGATGAGGTAAAAAGAAAATGTGAAAAAAATCAGCATGGAAAGAATAAAAAGGAGAATATTGTCATGGAAGAAAAGAATAAAAATCTGCCTGAGAGAAAATAGAAATTCAGTGTGGAAGAAAAACGCCAAGGAATAAAGACTGAAACGAAGAAACCAAGAAACAGAGAAGAATAAGTGTAACGAGTGTCATCTAGGAACAAAAAGATGAATCAGAAGAAAAAATGCGTGGGAGACAAAAATAAACTTGAAACCAGGAAGAATATGTAAAATCATCGACCATAAAAACTAACAAATCACTCACCTTTCCACCTTCCGAACCTTAGCATCTAACTAACCCTACCACTTTCCTAATCTGGCTGTGCTATCTTCCTACATAATCTAATCTGACCTAACCTAACCTAACAATAATGCGGAACTCCCTTTACTGCCTACCTACATAACCTAACCTAACTCATTCTAATCTAACCTAACCTAACCATAATGATACACAATTTGTACA
Source organism: Coenobita brevimanus (assembly GCF_032717465.1). Lineage (NCBI taxonomy): Eukaryota > Metazoa > Arthropoda > Malacostraca > Decapoda > Coenobitidae > Coenobita > Coenobita brevimanus. The sequence goes on along the minus strand of NC_136977.1, from coordinate 6,333,118 downwards.
TCGCACCTGAAAGTGTACTGGTACCAATATGGCTTTGGCGGTGAAGGTTTTAAATATTACCCTCCATAAGGTAGGTATGCTGGCGACAGGTGAGTTGGAGCGAAGTAGGTGAGACAGACAGAGGTGGGCAGGACAGGCTGAGACGGTACTTCGTCCAGCGGAGTGAAGGCTGGTAATCAAATTTTCTTCAAATAGAACAAGAACGGCAACGAAAAAAAAGTTAATTCTCCGTAGCCTCCATGTACAGCACCATGGGTCTAACGACAATGAAAAAAAATAAAAATGGGCTGTTCGGCAATAGCATCACCTTACGAGGATGCAAAAGGTAACTAACTGACCATATATGTTCATTTAATATTACTTGTTATGGCAGTGAACTTCACTCTAGGGAAGGACCGTAATTACTTCACCAACACCGTCTATTGAATAGTTTGAAACCTTATGGAACCTTCCTCATATCGCGAGATGAATGGCCTGAAACCCGGAACCTCACATCACAGAGCAAGTAGGCTACCGGTTGAACCACGCTGCTGTCTTTAAAATATTACCCCTCGTTATTGCAATGCTTCACCGGCGTTATTTCTCAGGGTGTCGATGTACGCTGCAGTGTATCACCCGTCTGTCAAGAGGTTAACCCTGGACTGACTCCCCACATCACCAGGGTCGGGTACGGATATTTGCTGATAATGATTCCACTTTTTCTTCAGACACCCTCTCATATGCCTGTAATTGTGCGCCTTGATTAAATTGCACTCGCCCCAATGCCTCCTAAATCCCGGGGAGATTAGATAATGACGGATATTTACCCAGGACAAAAGACTGGTTGCTGCTGAAAGTAAGAGGCGAGAGGGAACAGTTAGAGGCCATAGAGGATGTAGTGATGGGTGGATTGAGTTCATGTCTCTCTCTCTCTCTCTCTCTCTCTCTCTCTCTCTCTCACACACACACACACACACACACACATACACACACACACACACACACACACACACACACACACACACACACCTTCATTCTCAAGCTTCTTCTCTCCCACCCTCGCCACATTAATCAGGATTCTATACTCGAAGATTGTACATTTATCTTCATCATTTAATCCACTGCAAAGCGAACCCATGTACAAGAGGGGGACTTTTTAACACTGCCACCGTAATTTCAGATGAGTTAACCCAATCGAGAAGAAAATGGAATAATCTCTTCAGTCGGTGGCGTATATTTTTCAGACGATTCTTGAAACACTCCGACGGTTTTATACAGTTTAAGAGAACGTTTTCGAGAAGAACGGGTTTGATACGTCGTTGCTTAGCCCGTTCAATACTAGGTTTCTTTTCCTAAGCTGAATTTAATCGTCTGGACGCAAAAAAAAAAAAGGTCCCCAGATTAAGTGTTAAAATGAAAAGACTGGAAACTTAAACGAGAGGAGCGAATGTTAACCGCTTCAGTACGGTGACGCTTTCTGTTTTCGTTTATTATATTCTTTGCTTTTTCTGTTTTCATTAGTTTCTTGGCACTAACTATTTTATAAATGGACACGTTTAACGCTCCCGTGTCGAGGAGAAGGCTGCGTGTTGGAGTGAAAAATAAATCCGCCTTGATAAAACGAAGAATGTTTTTGACAATATATTTACTCTCTGATTCTGCAGAAGGAAAAAACTCGTTGTGAAAGGGTTCAGGGAGATCAGTATTATCCCCCGGAGGACAAGAAGTTACCATGATCTAAATAAAATCATCTTATAGTGGCCAGAATGCAAGGAAAAGTGGGATATCGTAGAGAAAAGGTAAAGAAAATATTTAAGGAAGATTTGGAGAGTATATATTTAAAAACAAATATAGTGAGAAAATTGGTGTTAATACTATGATTGTACCCCTTCAAACCGATGACACTATTCTTAATATCTCCGGAAGATTTTATTCAGCTGGAGAGAGAGAGAGAGAGAGAGAGAGAGAGAGAGAGAGAGAGAGAGAGAGAACTGTTGTGAGATGCAGCCTTCATTTCCCTCCTCTAGAATACCTGATTCCTAGGTGGGGGAAAAAAAAAAAAAAAAAAAAAAAAAAAAAAAAAAGCAATAGCAGGAACGAAGTAAACAGTACGTGACGGGGGTGAAAAGGTGAAGATGTGAAGGATGTAATATACGGAAGTCCATTGAGCAAAGGGTGGCAGGGTGTGTGCTTAGATGGGATGGTCACGGGGGCAGGGTGACGATGAATAGGGTGGTGAAAGGGGTGTAAATGTTAGTCTGAAGGAGCGTAGGAAGGTCTTGAAGATGAATGGATAGGGTATGTGAATGTGTGAATAAACGTGCTATGAATGTTTACACGAGGAAGGGCAGATAGGGAAGGATGATGGTAAGTGAGTGTATGAATAAATGTGCTATGAATGTTTGAATGTATGAGTAAATGTGCTATAAATGTTTAGACGAGGAAGGACAGATAGGGATGGATGATGGTAAGTGAATGGATGAATAAATGTGCGATGAATGTGTGCATGTATGAATAAATGTGCAATGAATGTTTAGGCGAGGCAGGACCGATGGGGATGAAGGAAGTAGCTATCTGTGGGATTCTTATGACAAGAGCTGCACCCCTTTTTTAAACTCCTTCTGACCGATGACCAGTTTTGTTTTTCATTCTAGCTACCGATACTCTAATTCAATGTTTTCTTTTGAACTGGAGGGGTTAGATGTAGCTTTATTTAACCGCTTCTGTACGAGTTTTTTCCTAATTTGAATAAAATCGTCTGGAAGCACCATGAATAAACTAGAAAAAAAAAATCAGTGTTCAAGGGTTTAACTTGGTCCTGGACGGAATACAGTCGCTATTGCACAGGCATTAAGAAGCAAGTATTTGCGTAGATCGTTTGGCCTATTAGGGTGAGGTGAGAGGTTTGAAGGTCATTTCACTGGAACTCTGCTGATAGTTCTACTTTTGTGCTTTCCTGTTCCTACCTTTGCACCCTTTCTATCTCATGCATTAATGGGGAAAAGTTGTTGTAACATCAAACATACCTTATGATAAGAGAATTGAAGTCCTTAGAAAATTATCTGACGTGGCTGATAGTCGCGCCTTTGACTGACGAGGTTACTTAAGTGGCGCCCTCTAGCTGACGTGGTTGGTACACTTGCGTTCGTTGATGGGCAGGTCCCTGGTGTTGACTCCCCGGCCGGGTAATAAGGGGGTGCCTGATGGGGTGGAAAGTGCTGCCTGATGACATTCAGGGAGGGGAAGAGGGGCAGGGAGGGTAAGGGGGCATGGTGGAGGGAAAGGGAGGGTAGGGAAGTGTGGTGGAGGGGTAAGAGGGTATAAGGTTGCATAATGAAGGGGTGGAGGAGTAGGGATTGCGAGTGTGGTGGAGTGGAGGGATGGTGGATGGCAGGACAACATAGTGGAGTGAGTTAGAGCAGGGCGATTCAGTGTGGTGGTGGGGAAGGAAAGGGAGATTGTGTGGTGGAGGGGTAGGGATGGAATGGAAAAGCATGTACGAGTAGGCATGGAGGGGTAAGAAGGGGGACAGAGAAGGTTAAGGAGTAGCAGAGAGAGAAAGGGGAGGGTGAGCGAGGTGAAGGGTTAGGGAAGGGAGAGGAAAAGGCCGAGTAAACTGAAAAGGAGAGGGAAGGCTTGGTGAAAGGAAAGGGAGGGCAGGAGGGAAAACTCACAGCGTGTGGTGGAGGGGCTGAAGAGAAGGGGGTTATGTCAGAGGAAGGGAGGCGTGAGGGAGAGGCAGGAAGGGTGGCCAGGGTGTGGGAAGGAAGGGAAATAAGGGAAGGGAAATGAAGAGGGAGCGGGACGAAGCGGTTCTGATGGTGAGAGAGGAAGGAGGGAGAGGAAAAGGAAAGATGTGGAGGAGACGAGAGGGAGTGGCTTAGTGGAAGGGTAGCGAAGGTAGATATAGAAAGGAAAGGTGGAAAGAACAGAATCGTAGTAGAGAAGTAGGGAAGATGGGGGAGAGGAAAGGAGAGGAGAGGAATGGAGAGGAGAAGAGAGGAAGGGAAAGGAGAGGACAGGACAGGACAGACGCCGTGGAAATGTAGGGATGATGAAGAAGAGACGGTGAGTAGAAGAGAAAAAGAGAGGTGTTGAAGTAGGATAGAAAGAGAGGCGAGGAAAAATTAAGTACAGAAGAGACGAGGGAAAGAGATAGGACTGAGAGGGAGAGCAGGATGACTGGGTTTAGACGACAGCTGTGACGAGAGAGATAAAAAGACTGAAGAGAGATTTGAAATTGCTGTCAGCTGAGAGGATTAACAAACGAAAACACAAGCGAAGAAAGAAGAGGTGAGCGATAGGAAGTGGTCACAGGCATTTCTCTCTCTCTCTCTCTCTCTCTCTCTCGACCAGGGTGGCAATAAAAAAAGTACCACCTCGTTTCTGTCACCACTCGCCTCCATTTCCTCACCAATATAAGTCGACCTCCCTCATCTACAGGACTCCTTCCCAGTCCGGAGGTGTTTTTTTCTCAGCAAGGTGTATGAGAGCGCCGCGTGCTTAACTTCCTCCTCCTCTTCCTCCTCCTACTCCTTCTCCTCTTCTCCTTCGTACAGTATACTCGTACATAAAAAGCATCTGTCTTTCTCGGTGACCTAGTTTTAATATCACGTTTTTTCCCCCCCTCTCTCGTCACTTTTCGGCTCGTCTCGTCTATCTCCATGACAGGTTAACAAGGGTGCCAGTGCCATCCCTCAGGTGCCACGCTGATATGGTGGCACCTGTCACCTCATGATCTATATTGAGCGTGGGGGCGGTGGACAGGGAGATGAACACACGTACACACGGCTCGGACACGTACACAGAACAGGGAGAACACACACGCACACGCACACGCACACACACACACACACACACATACACACACACACACACACACACACACACACACACACACACAAACAGAGAGAGAGAGAGAGAGAGAGAGAGATCCAAATTAATAAAACTGATTTCACCTGACGTCTGACGAGCAGGTAATGGGTGGATATAGACGCAAATGAAACTTAACCCCTTCACTACGATGACGTATTTTACTTTTTTTTTACCACCCGATGAGTTTATTCAATCTCTCTCTCTCTCTCTCTCTCTCTCTCTCTCTCTCTCTCTCTCTCTCTCTCCTGTGTCTATTTCACTGTTAGGGCATGTCAGTCACTTTCCTCCCTGACGCACCATATCAGAAAGAACCATTAATGCACAGAGAAAATATATACCACGAATATTAACCGGCAGAGGCAAGTGGGAAGTAGAAGGGGTGAAATACCACGCCAATCTGTGTCACCGGCAGTATATAACTAGACAACTCTGGAACTGTCTGCCTCATTCGGTTTTTCCCTCTGCCTACGATCTCCAGCCTCTCTGTATGAATTAAGTCCAATCACATCGAAAAAAATGGATATTGACATTGACTTCTTTTTCATTATTATTATACACTTTATGTCTTTGGAAGCGTCTATTCTACGGGCTCCGAGCTAAGGTTCTTTGTTTACTGTCTTATATAAGAATTAATAAATGTTTTTAGTTGCATATCTTTTGATTGACGATTTTTTTTTTTTCGGGGGAGGGAGGTTATATACTTAAAATGAAAACGACAAATTACTGATTTCGAGATGTTTAAATACAATTAATTATACGATGCTGAAGCAGACAGATACAACACATAATGTGTGACCGAAGAGAGACAGAACTACAAAGAAAAATGAGTGACAGAAGAGACTGAGACATCACAGATAAAGCCAACAGAACAGTCAATAAGAAAGACCAAGAGAAAGAGAAAAATAGCGAGGGGGTTGAGATAAAGAGTAATAAAAATGGTGGAGAGAGTTGAACAGGACAGCCAGCCGTGTTGAGTACCCCCTACACAGACCCGTTTGTCGAGTTCTATTATCGATACATCACAAACCACGGTGTGTGTGTGTGTGTGTGTGTGTGTGTGTGTGTGTGTGTGTGTGTGTGTGTGTGTGTGTGTGTGTGTGTGGTGTGTGTGTGTGTGTGTGTGTGTGTGTGTGTGTGTGTGTGTGTGTGTGTGTAGTGCGCGCGAGCGCACTACACACACACACACACACACAAAACATGAGGTCTGTTTCTTTGTCTGGCAAGTACTTTTTCTTACTCATTGTATTTAAATGATGTCCTGTTTATTCTATGAGAGAGAGAGAGAGAGAGAGAGAGAGAGAGAGAAGGCTTGTAAGTCTGGCTGGGTCCACTCTGTTTTTCCACACTTTACATTCCTAAATAAATGTGCAGTTTTTTTGCCATATTTCCATCTATTCCTGAACGCTCTCTCTCTCTCCTCAACTTTTTTTTCATCAAGTTACCCCTCTCATTCTTCCACCAATTTTCCGGAACCAAAAGTGCTTCCCACATTTAACAAAACTGTCATAAAACAAACGAGAAGCGGGATATGTACTTGAAGATATATAACCCCTTCAGTTCGATGATGTATATTTAGCCCCGGTAATTCCTTGACTCTGAGGGGACATGGGAAGGAAGGTAAGAGGAAGGTGAGAGGAGAGGGAGGTTAGGAGGAGTGGGAGGTGAGAAGAGAGGGAGGTTAAGAGGAGTGGGAGGTGAGAAGAGAGGGAGGTTAAGAGGAGTGGGAATGAGAAGAGTGGGAGGTAAATGAGGGTGTGAGAAGAGAGAGGTAAGAGGAGTGGGAGGTAAGAGCAGATGGAGGTAAAGCGAAAAGGAGGTAAAGGGAGAGGTAAAAGAAGGAGGTACAAGGAAAGGGAAGTAAAACGAGAGGAAGGTAAAAGAGGGAAGTAAGAGGAGGGATGGTGACAGGAGAGGGAGATAAAAGGAGAGGAAGGTGAGGAGTGAGGTTAAAAAAGGAAAAGAGATGGGGAAACCAAACGAAAATAAGAGAAGACGTGGTGTTAGAAGAGGGTTAAGGGGGAAGGGAAAGAGGAGAGGAAGGGTAGGAAGGAAGAAAACGGAGAGCGAGATAAGAACTAAGAGGAGAGGGAGATAAGAAGTAAGAGGAGAGGGAAGCGTAGGGGTGGATGAAATCTTGAAGGCCGAGGTAACCGAAAAGAGGGATTAGTGGAGAGGGGAGTGAGAGATGGACGATGGAGGGAAAAGAGGAAGAGACAATGCAGAGAGAAGAGCGAGAACAGGAGAAAATGCAAAGGGGTAGACTAAAAAAAGAAGAAGATACGAAGCCGAAGGAAGAAAAGGAGTAGGAAGAAACAGAGAAGAGGGATGAAAAAGAGTGGGAAGCGATAGTGCCGAAGGAAGGGAGGGAATAGAGAAGGAAGACAGAACAGAGAAGGAAGGAAATGAGAGACACTGTGGAAAGAGACAAATAGGGTAAAGAAAGAGACACTGGCCCGTATTCTTATCGGTTAATGAACCCCAAGCACCTCCTCCTTAGCGATTTATTTTTGGATACTGATGATAATCATCCTTTTGTACGTTATTTATGTGAGGATGACGATACACAAAGAAAAAAGAAACGGAACAGACACGGAAGGAAGAGACAGAACAGAGAAGGAAGGAAGAGGGTAAAAATACAAGGAAGGTGGAATAAAGAATGAAAGAGACAAAGAGCTGGAACAAAGAGAGGGAACGGAGACTGAGGGGAGAAAGAAAATAGAGATAGAAGGAAAAGTCGGAATGAGAAGAAAAGGGGAAACAGGAGGCGGATGAATGGGGAAGAAATGGATAAGAGGGAAAGAGGCGAGAGACTGGAAAGGAACACTGATAGGAATGTGTGTCAAAGGGATGGACCTTGAGAGAGAGAGAGAGAGAGAGAGAGAGAGAGAGAGAGAGTATTTTTTAAAACATGAACTAGGCCAAACGTCAACTTGTTAAACCAAGAAAACAATCCACCGAAATGAACAAACTTCGCTGGAATTGGCTCGAGAGAGAGAGAGAGAGAAATGCGGTGAGGTAAGGCGTGAGAAAAGATAGGTGAGATGACGGGTGTGAGGAAGGAAGAGGATGGAGAGGAGGAAATAGGCCCCAACGGAGGGAGGTAGGGAAGGAGGTGGGGGAGGAGGAGAGAGGGAGAGGGAGGGAGGGAGAGGTGGTGGTTGGATGATGGGTGGGAGAGTTGGAAGGAGGGAGGAAAAGAGGGAGTGAAGGAGGGAGGAAATAGACCTCGAAGGATGAAGGGAGGGAATGGAAGAGAAGGATGGAAGAAAGGAACGAAGGAAAGGGGGACGCTGAGAGTGAAGGATGATGGGATGAAGAAGGATGATCTCGATGGAAGGAAAAAGAGTAGGAAATGTGAAAGTCAGGAAGGAAGGGGCATGTGAAGGAAGGAAGATGGAAGGGGAGAGGGAGTGGGGTTGAGGCATGGAAGGAGAAACAGAACGAGTGAGAGAATAAATGGATAGGAGAAGGAGGGTTAGGAAGGGAGGGAGATGAAGGGAGGTGAAGGGAGAAGTAAATTAGCTGACTGGAAGGCAGACTTGGAAAAAAAAAAAAAAAAAAAAACGGGGAGCTTAGAGATACAATAAAGAAAACGTAAACAGCTGGACAAATATAGAGCTAACCAATGGCTACGAAGGAGGAGTAAAAATCCATGAAAGAAGACAGCAAAATAAGAAAAGATAATGTAAGATAAAGTATGAGAGAAAGATAACAGCGCTATGAAGGGGATAAACAAATAAAACCTATAAACCATTCATATACTCACCTAAGTTTGTACAAGTATAGAATTTAATCGAATAAAAAAAAAAAACTGCTTCGAAAAAATGTATACATGATGGCTGATACAAAAAACAAATAGACTTAAATATTCTGCAGGAAACTAATGCTGCTAGTCGTAAATAAAGCCTTTACGTACAATAAAGTCTAATTTTATTTTTAAGAGACGCCCAGTACTTAAATGGGGTTAGAAACTATTTATATACATTATGATCCCTTTCAGTACGATACCGCTATTAATATTTTATCGTCGGTAATGAGATCCGTTTGTCAGCTTAGGGATGCTCTTTCGTACTGAAGGAGTTAAAGGTTAAATTAAATTCTTTGGCATTAACCAGGGACGGACGTATATTTTTGGCAATATTTATTTATCGTATTTATTATTACTCTTTATCATAACAGCCATTTCCGTTTCATGTATATTTCTTAATTTTCATGCTCAATTAATTTCGCGTCTTGTCACTCTTTACTCTGATGCTCAACCTCCCCTATTTTTTAACTGAAAGAGAGAGAGAGAGAGAGAGAGAGAGAGAGAGAGAGAGAGAGAGAGAGAGAGAGAATTCCTCTGACCTTTTCCTATCGTTCACTCAGGTTTTGTTTTCATATTCCAACTGTATTTTCAATAATCTGTTCTTAAATTTTCATGCTTCTTCTTTTATTTTTCAGCCAATTTTTTCAGTCCATTTCCTTTAGCCCATTTCTTCTATTTTTCAGCCCATTTCTTCTATTTTTCAGCCCATTTCTCTTATTTTCTTTGTTTTTTTCCCAACTCTCACAAACAGCCTCGCGGGAATTGCTAGAGGACGCACCTGTTTGCTTTCTCTTTTGTTTCCTTCCTCCCCGTGTTTACCCTCCGTCTTCTCTTTCCCTTTTTCCCTCTCCCATCCATCGTTGTTGACTCTTCTTTCTTCTCTCTCCTTCTTCCTCTTCTTCCTCTCAGTCTTCTTTCCTTCCTCTCCTTTTTTTCTTGATCCTCCTCGTCCTCTCTTTTTTCTCTCCCTCTCTCCCTTTTTCCTGTCTCCTCCTCTTGTTATTTTTTTCTCCTTTTGTCATCAACTGTTTACTTCTCCCCTTCTTTGCTTCCTGCGTCTTCCTGTTTTCTGTCTGTTAGTGTCTGTTTGTTTGTCTGTCTGTCTCATATGTCAGCTATGCAATGTCATTCTCTAGCAATTTTCCCACATTTCATAAAACTCTCTTCTCTCTCTCTCTCTCTCTCTCTCTCTCTCTCTCTCTCTCTCTCTCTCTCTCTCTCTCTCTCTCTCTCTCTCTCTCTCTCTCTCTCTCTCTCTCTCTCTCAATAGCCACCCAGGGACCACCTTCAGCTCACAGGCAAGATGGTTCGCTTGAAGGCTAGTGTTGCTGCGGCGAGGGAGAGGAAGGGGAAAGGGAAGAGGGGAGGAAGGGGAAGAGGGGTAGGGGGAATGAGAGGGGGATAGAGAAAGGTGGCATAGCAGGGAAGATGACGAAAGCTAGGTAGTAGTAGGTAGGTAGATAGATAGGTTGGCAGGTAGCCGGGTAGGTGGGTGGAGGAGCAGATAGATAAACAGGTAGATAGGTAAGCAGAGACAGACAAATAGACAAACAGGTGGTCACGTATTATACGACAGGCAAATAGATAAACACATAAATAAACATACAGTAAATATATGCACACACACACACACACACACATATATATATATATATATATATATATATATATATATATATATATATATATATATATAATATGATATCTAACTATCTATTAATGACCATACAAATAGACAAGGCGAGCTTTAAGAAGAAGGTAAATCAAGAATAAGAGAACACAAAGCACAGTAAAGGAAAGGAGAAAGACGGGAGGAGGAAGTGATGAAGGAAAAGGGAAAACCGAAAGGAGAAAATGTGAGCTGAGAAAGAATATAGGAACAACGGGAAATAAAGGCGGAAGGAGGAAAGGGGAAAGAGAGAACTGGGAAGAAATAAATACGACACTGATAAGAAATAACGAAGAAAAAACAGAGGAGGAACTGCAAGAAAAGAGGGGAGAAAATTAGTAAATGAACGAGAAAAAGGGATAAAAGAAGGGAAAAATGGACAAGAGGAAGGCAAGAGGAAATAAAAAGGAAGAGGAAGGGTCACTGAGCAAAGACGGGAACGGAAAAATGGAGGAAAGACGAAGACAGGAAGAAAGGAAACCGGAAGGCGGAACATTAAGGGAAGAGAGAGAGAGAGGAAGAAGGGGAAATGGAGAAAAGAAAAACTAGACAGAAGAATAGCGAGGAAATAAAGGACGATAAAAAAAAAAGATGGGAGGGGGAGAGATAGAGCAAAGAGAGGAAGATAAGGAAAGAGAGAGAAAGCTTAATGATAATGGGCGAGAAGATAGTGGAAGGAGTGAGGGTATAACAGTGAGTGAGAGGAAGTGCGATGCCTTTCCTACCTACAGGGTATATTTACGTTTCTCCTTCACCTCTCTCTCTCTCTCTCTCTCTCTCTCCTCTACTACTGCTTCCCTATTCCTTCCCATTTTGCCCCTTCGCCTTCTCTCTCTCTCTCTCTCTCTCTCTCTCTCTCTCTCTCTCTCCAGCGTAAGTGGTCAGAGTGGGAGTGGTGTTGTTTATTGTAGAGAGCGCCACGCAGTCCACAGCCTCAGCCACCTGCCTCTCCACCTCTAAATTGTCCACCCCACACAGTTTTCATGGTGGAAGGGGAAGAGGTAGACCGAGAATGAGGTGGGAGAGGGAAGGGTAAGGGGAAAGGGGAAGGAAGGGGAAGAGAAAGGGGTGAAAGTTAAAAATAAATGTTCACCCTATTGGCCACCTACAGTACTTATATCTCACAGACTTCTCACGGTATAAGGAGGAGAGGTTGAACGAGTATGAGGTGGGGATAGGAACAAGAGAGGAAAGGGAAGAAGGGGAATGGAAAGAGAAGAAGGGGGGAGGAAACGGAAAAAGGGGAGAGAAAAGGGAAGAAAAGGAGGGAAGATGAAGAAACTGGGGCGAGGGATAGGAACTGTTCACTCACCTACAATTTTTTCATGATGGTTGCAAGTGGCTGGGGAGAGAAAGGGAAGGGGAGAAGAGGAGGAACGGTAGAGAGGAGGAGAGAGAAAGGGAAGAGAGGGGTAAGAGTCTAAAAAAAAAAAAAAAAAAAAAAATGTCTATCCAACTCTTCAGCCATTTACATCCCGCACAGTTTTCATGGAAGTAAAAGAGGTGGATAGAGAATGTGGAGGAGAACGGGAAGGGGAAAGGGAAGTGGGGGGGGGGGCAGATGAAAGAGAGAGGAAGGAAAAAGGAAGTGAGACAGAAGAGGAAAAGAGGGGGTGAGAGTTGACAAGCTCTCCATACAGTTGCCCAACCACTTCCATCCCACACAGTTTTCATGGTAGAAGAAGAGGTACCCCCAAAATGAGTCCACTAAAACACAGCTTCATGAGGGAGGAGAATACTGAAGTGAATTGTCCTCAAAGCTACATACAAATATTACACAGATTTCACGGCAGAAGAGGCAGACTGAGGTTGAGGCGCTGAGACGCATGATTCCTAAAAGTAGTCTAACCTGCGCAGTTTTCCCTTTTCCGGAAGGATTAAGATAGTTTAAGTTAGGTTAGATTAGGCAGTCAAGGCTGTCAGGTCACGTTAGGTAAAGATAGAGAAGGCTGGGATCAGTAGAAGTAGTTGCAGCCCCAGGTTCATCTGAAAGTGTACCCGGTGGACTGCAGGCTGAAGTTGGCCTTCTTCTGCAGTCCACCATCCTCCTTTCAGGAAACAGGTAGAGCTGAGGGATGTCTGTATAATCGGGCAGTGGAGCTGCCTGGGTATATCAGTGACATCACATGGAAAATCCCTCAACAACACCTGGCTAAGATTAAAGGAAGTGTGATCATCCTGGTAAGAGGAAACCCAGTGCACGGTGGTGAAATTGTTGACACTTCAGAAATACGCCACAGGGCAAGGCAGCAGTTTGTGTGTCGTAGGAGGAAGGATCGTTGCTGAGTAGGGACAGAAGTGCATGGACGTCTGTTTGTTGTGCCCGTATGGGATACTGGTATGCCGGTACTTCTTAAGATATACAGAGCGAAAAAAATGAAGGAAAAAAATATACATGGCGACAAAAAGATGAGACAATTATAGGCACTGAATTTGGATTATGAGTGCAGCCGGCGAGAGAGACGGCATATAAAAAACCAATCTATTTATCCTGCTTTCGCCGTAATGGAACAGACACCACACACCGCACCGAACTGCCTCGTAAGGATCTGTGGCTTTTCTTGCTTACTTCCTTACGCACTTGGTGATCTTCCCTTCTACCCGTCTTACCTTCAACTACCTCCTCACTCACCACTAACCACTTCCCTCCTTAATCTCCAACCCCCCATTCCCTTTACGCTCCACTCCTCCCATCCTTCACCTATCCTCTACTTCCCCTTACCTTCCACTTCCTCCTTACCCTCCGCTTCCCTCTTTCCCATCCTTCACCTAGACTCCATTTCCACCTTCCCCATCCTACACCTACCCTCCACTTCCTTCTACCCTCATTCTACACCTATCCTCCACTTCCCTTCCTTACCTTCAACCCATCCTTTACTTTTCATTTCCTCTTACATACTATCCTTCAACCAGCCTTCAACGTCCCTTCTCTCCACTCCACCCAACCTTACTCTTCTATCCTCTACCTGACGTCACTTCCCCTTCCCCTACCCTCATCCTACCTATCCTTACCCTCCCCTCCCCTCCCCAACCCCCCTCCCACATCAGAGTCCATGATTTAGGACATGCTGTGCTCCCCCTTCCCTCCCCATGCTCCTTAACACAAGCACAACGAGGGAGAAGGGGTATAAAAAATAAGGGAAGGGGAGGGGATGAAGGAAGAGGGGAGAGGGAATGGAGGAAAGGGAGGAGAGGAGGATAAGAAAGGGAAGGGAGGGAAGAGATTGAGTACAGGAGTTGATGAGGCCAAGGAGAAGAATGGGAAAGGAAGGAAATTAAAGGAAAGGGGAGAGGAGACAATACAGGCAAAGAAAATGGAAAGGGAGGGGGGAAAAGAAAGCGACAGGGTTAAGGGGAAAAAAAAAAATAATAAAGGGGAAGCGACCGAGGAATAAGTGAGGGAAGATGAAAAAGCGAGGGTATGGAGAGGGAGAAATTAGAATGAGGAGAGAAAATCGGAAAGAAAGGGAGGGGAAAGAGGAGAGAAGAGAAAGGGACGAGTGTTAATAAATTATCGAAGGAAAAGAGGGAGAGGAAAGGGACGGAAAGGGAGAGAGAAGGGAAAGAAGTGTGGGGAAGGGCGAGGGGAAGAAGGGGTGGGGGAAGGACGAGGGGAAGAGAAGACCAGAGAAAGGGGAAATGGATGAGGAAGACGGTGGGGATACGTAATATTGATGAAATAACTGGAGACGAAAAGGAGGAACAAAACGAAAACGGGAGGCCAGGGAGGGAGGGGGGACTGCCACAAACTCCCCGAGCCTGCAATGATGACGGTACTTGGCCATCAGTGCTTGTCGTCACGCGCGCCGTAAAAAGACTTGTGACTGCCGTATTCACGAAGGATTTTAACCACTTTTCAGGATAAGCAAGTCTCCCGTAGAAAGACTTGTGACTGCCGTATTCAGAAAGGATCTTAACCAATTTCCAGTATAAGCAAATCTCCATGGCATTTTTTTTTTTTTCCACGTTATCATTCACCTTGGTTTGGTTGTGAAGTGTTTACTAGATGACAGATTTAACGTCGTAGTCGTCGTTGTTTTTTTTTTTGTTATGGTTCTAGGTTTATCTTGATGCGAACCCGGAGCACAGACCCAAGTTACTCTCCTACAGTCCACCATCCTTCCTTCACGAGGATAAAGACTGAGTTGAGGGACCTTTGTATAACTTTGAATCCGGTTATATCAGCAGCACCACATGTAGGCGTCCCTGTAGCACCAGCAAGACTAAAGCTGAGAATACAGACGATCATAGGCAACTTAGGCTCAAGACGGTTAATAAATACAGCCGCTGTTATTGCGAGGTAAGAAGTTGGCCGCAAATAAATCGTGGTGTGGTTCTCTTCAGACAACGATAAGCTCACAATAACGCCATAATAACACCATAATAGCACGGTAATAGCACCATACTCACCGGCCACACGTACACCAACACAACAGGAAGGTGAAGAGAAAATGCGAGATGGAGCGATAGACTCATATCGAGGAGGCAGTTATACCAGAAGAGGATATATATATTTATATATATATATATATATATATATATATATATATATATATATATATATATAGAGAGAGAGAGAGAGAGAGAGAGAGAGAGAGAGAGAGAGAGAGTGTGTGTGTGTGTGTGTGTGTGTGTGTGTGTGTGTGTGTGTGTGTGTGTGTGTGTGTGTGTGTGTGTGTGTAACGACTGCAAAACAAGATAATCCCCAAATAATAAGGAAATAAAAATGCAGTAATAACAAAATAAAGTACAGGAAAAGGGAGAAAGACACAAGAGACACAGAAAAAAGAGTCACGGACAGGATAAAGAAATAATCTATCAAAAATAAAAGGACGTCAGTGAAAAAGAAAAAGGAAAGGCAATAAAGGGGAGGAAAAGGAACAGAAACAGCAAATGGATAAATAAAATAAAAAGAATAATGAGAGGACTACGTAAATGAGGAGGAAAATAGCTGATGAAAGGGTAAAGAAGGAAACCATAAAAGGACAGGAAGGAAGCCAGTGAAAATAAAGGAAGAATTAAAGCAGGGGAAAAGGGAGAGAGTAAAGAAATATACAGATAAGAGGAGAATGGGAGAGTTGAGAAAAGATTAAGGAAGACACACACACAAAAAAAAAAAAGGCCAGGAAGCCAGAAAAAAAAAAAAAGATTACGTGAGGGGAGAAAGAAGGCAGTAAAGTAAAAATGTTAATAAATATACAGAGAGATAAAGGGGGAAGAGGAAGATGGTAAAGGTCAGGCAATAAAGGTGATGCACAAAGTGAACCTGAAATTAAGCTTATTCAAAGGGCACACAGGAAGCACAAATGTAAATAAAAAGAAAATTAGACAGAACGCCAGAAAAACGAGAGAGAAGGACAGAGGTGGCGAGAATGAGTGACAGAAAACGCAGACATTAAATTCGTCAGAGGTCAGAGGTCAGCTGAATAAAATCGCGCAGGGTAATTTTTGCTACAAGAAAATGTTTGAGACCGTAGGAGTTAATCAGAATAAAACCGTCTGCTTGAAGTTAAAATAAAATACCGAAGTGAGGCCCTACTACGTAAAGAGTTAATAAAGATTGTACTGATCTGGTTTTTAAAAGGTTAATGTAGTAAAAGAATTAAAAGGTATGGTAAAGTTATAAAAAA
>NC_136977.1:6274657-6314657 GCF_032717465.1 Coenobita brevimanus | reverse complement strand
GATATATTTACTGGAGCAAACTTCTGACAAATACACGTTCCTTAGCGATGATAAAATCTAACTGTACAGCTTTTTTTACGCACCGAAGTTGTGAATATCTCACGAAAGTATACGAAGGAAAACTAGTCAAATACACGTAGTTTTGTTGCCATAAAGCCTAAAGTATTCAAATAAGCTGGGAATTGAGCTTTGAAGGTAAGAGTTCTATACCTTTTACACAGTGGAGTTGTGTTAGTCGTGGGAATTGCAAATGACAGGAGTATAAGGTAGGCAAACACACATTCTTTAGCAGCCATAACACCAAATACCCTCCAATGTCAGCTGGAAATTGATATTTGGAGTCACAAGTGTTTTGCGGTACCACACAGACGGTGAAGGGCAAAGGGCAACGAACTCAGATGGCATGCACATGTTTTTATTGGATATACAATAGACTGATATGAGGTTTTGAAATTTCACACACACACACACACACACACACACACACACACACACACACACAGAAAGAGAGAGAGAGAGAGAGAGAGAGAGAGAGAGAGAGAGAGAGAGAGAGAGAGAGAGAGAGAATCATAACCACAAATAACTCCCTAATAAAAGCAAGGAATTGATTCTAGATGACTTTCATTTGCAATATTTACACACACGAGAAAGATACAAAAAATAAATAAATAACAAAATATAAGAACACCACTTTAACAAATTCACGTCCCTTGGCATTTATGAACCCAGATGACACCCAATTCAAGATGGGAACTGATTTTTTTGGCTGCCATGAATTTTGCGTCTTTCACATGCAGATAACAGAGATGCCATGAAGGGAATTGAGCATAAATACAAAGCTTAAGGAAATACATAATCTTTGGTGGTCGTAGATTCAGACAACCTCCGAATCACGTAACCTCTAATTGATGCTGGTAATTGATTTTTTACTTTTTCTGTCTCCCCTTTTTCTTTTTGTGAGTGGTGGCTTACATACCCACACACACACACACACACACACACACACACACACACACGTTTCTATCTCTTTTTCATTCCCTTCCTTTATTTGCGGTGATGGCTTTGCTACACACACACACACACACACACACACACAAAGGTACAGTACAAATCGTGGGAAATCCATTACACCGGGTCAAAGGTAAATACAAGTTTATCTGTAGTCACGGAGTCCAAAATATACAATAATTCTGCGTGCTGTGACAAACCGTGGATATTAACAACAAACTCTTCTATTATATCTATATTTTGTCTATCTCATTTCCTGTCAGTATCTATTTAATGTCAGAACTAAGTAGCTACAAATCAGTACACATTAACTCTTCTCTTTTGTAAGTGTTCATGTCATATAAGTCTCGGTTGGTACAAAATCAGAACTCACCATCAGCTCACTGTTGTTGTGTGGTGGAGGTGTAAATCAAAATATAAGCTGTTCTAATCTTAAAGCTCTTTCAAAAGCCTCTCATCTATCATTCACTAAACATTCAGATGATCATATTTAGCTAAGGAGAGATCCCTTGTGGTAGGTATTTATGGACGAGTGTGTGTATATGTATCGTGGTGTTGAGATTAAAATGTCTAAACCATCTCCATCCCTCTTCCTTACAGCCCAAACTCTCCCTTATTTCTATCCCCAATAATAAGTTAAAATGTGTGTCTATGTCATTTCCATTCCCCACTATTAAGTTCAAAACTATATGTCACTTCTATCCCCTACCATTACATCCAAAAGTGTGTGTATTTCATCTCTAATCCTCTCCATGATATAAAAAATCGTGTCTTTATAATCTCTATCCCCCTTCGCAACATCCAAAAGCGTGTCGACGTCATCCCTGTCCCCCTCCATTACATCCTAAAATGTGTCTGTGTCATCCCATTCCTTCTCCATTACATCAAAAAGTGTACAAAATTACAGGTCACTCCTTCCGGTACTCACTTTTCATTGAGGGCGAGGTTGTAATACAGGCGTCGTCAAAACAAATGAATGTTTTGACAGGAAATACGAAGACAAGGGAAGAGGCACGCGAGAGAGGAGGGAGAGAGGAGGGAGCAGGGGAAGTTGTGGTTAGAGGCTGACGTGGAGGGAGAATTATCAGGGGAGAGCATGGGGGGCGAGGCGTAGGACGAGGGACACCTGGGAAGGAGGGAAGAGAAGAGGAGAGATGCCTAAGGAGGGTAGATGAGAAGAGATGAGAGAAAGGCAGGACAACAAGGGTCAGGAGAGGGAAGCAGGGGAGCAGGGGAACGGGGCGAGGGGAGAGAGACACCTGGGGAAGAGAGGAGAGGAGAGGAGAGGAGAGGTACGGAGGGAGGGCAGATGAAGAGAGAAGAGCATAAGGTAAGCAAGCGGCAGGGTAAGGGAGAGGGCAAGGCAGGGTAATAGACGGTAAGAGAGGGAAGGAGAGAACAGAAGGAACGAAGCGAGGGAAGAAGGTAGGAAAGGGAAGATACCAAAGTAAGGTAGGTGGAAGAAGGGGAAAGGCAAGGAGGGAGCATGTGGTAGGGAAACTGGAGAGGGGCGAATGGTAGGATATGGTAAAAGAGAGGGCGCAGTTGGACAACAGAAGGAAGGGGAGTACAGGGGAGAACAAGGGGAATGAGATGAGGGAAGGAAGGGGAGTACAGGGGAGAACAAGGAGAATGAGATGAGGGAAGAGGGACACCTGGGGAAGAGGGGAAATAAGCGAGACCTTGGGAGGGCAGTGCTGGGCAGGGAGGGAACATCTGGTAGGGTAAAGTGAGGGAGGGAAGGGACAGGAGAGAGAAGGGTACTGTACATTTGGTTTGGTAATGTAGGAGAGGGCAGGGTATGGGATTAATAAATGGTAGGGTATGGAAAAGAACGGAGGGACCAACTGGTATTCTGAGGTATGGAAGGCCAGAGTAGGTATGAGTACGACAAGGAAAGGTAAGACAGGGTAGGCCAAATGAGGGCCGGGCAAGGCAGGACAAGGAAAATGAATATTGCCAGGGCAAAGTACGGTAGGATAAAGCAGACCAGGCCAGGCCAAAGCACGGCAGGGCAGGGCAGGGCAGGGTAGAGAGAGAACCACTGGACGGGTAAGGTAGAGACAGCAAGGCATGATGGGAAAAGGTAGTACGGTAATATAAGGAAATGGAAGGAAAAACGGTAAGGTTAAACAGGACACGGTAGAGGAAGAAAGGAAACATGTGGGAAGGCAGTCCAGAAAATGACACACTTGTACGATAAGAGAATATACGCAGGGGTGGCAATATGTGGCGGGGAAATGTACAGTACGCCAGTCCATAAGGTGGCACGGTACGGCAGGGCAGGGCAGGGCTGGGTTGGACAGGGAGAATGAATACCAACATGGCAAAGTAGGGTAGGGCAGGGCAGGGCAAGGCAGGAGAGGAAGAGATACAACATACACTGACAGGGTACGACAGGGGTGAAGAGAGGAATCAGTACAGCAAATCAACGACAAAATTCAGAAACGATACCATTCAATACACAACCACCATTACCTGGGACAGGGGGGACTTTTTATTTCCATCCCTGGCCCCCCTTGTCATCAGCCTAACCACCGCTCCCTCCCCCGTGCCTATTCATTCTCTCCCCTAATTACTCCTGGAGGTTTCTAATAATTTGCCTCGCTCTCCTGCCATTATGTTTACCCTCATTTGCATTTATCGGTTATTTATTCCTGGTCTGCCTTTCTTTTGCCATTTACTTTAATCTTACTTGTCTCTCGTGCCAACTGTAATTAATTTTATTTGTCTTTCTCGTGATTTTACTTTCGAATTCATATTCATTTACTACTAGTTTTTATTATTTTTTCTCGCCTGTCTTATTTTGATTAGTCATATCTGTGTTTGTCGATTTCATGTTCTTTCTTTGTCTCTACTGATACATTATTTTTATTTGCCTTCCTTCTGACATGTATTCTTGTTTTTCTTTTGTCAATTTGTTACTCATTATTCCTTCCCATATCACTGACTCTTACTATCTCATTCCATTATGCTTATTCTCATTCCCATCTCTCACGTTACTCACATATACCGCTCTCGTCTGATCCTCGCCGTTTTTCCTTTAATTCACAATGATCTTCCTCGTCCAATTACTTTTAATCACTTACTGTTGCCATTCCTTATTATTCCTCACGTTACTCTTTTTCCATTATAACTGCACTTTCTATTTTCAAGCCCACTTACTCGACGGTATATTTTTACAATTGCACAGTGACATTGGGCAATAACCTCCTTGGCCTCTGGAATACCGTAACACCTTCTCCCAAGCCATTTATTGTGCACATTACACTTTGGCCCCTATTCTCGTTCAGTAAGGAGGCTCCCTAGTACCTCTTCCTCAGTGATTTATTTTTCGACCAGGCTGGTTAATATCAGTTTGTACCTTATTTATGCAAAGTGTGGCGATATTAGAATGATTTAAGCAACACACAAGACGATAGTAACGTAAAATAAACAAACTCAATCGCTTTGGAAGAGGCGTTAGGGAGCTTCCTTACGAGAATGCGGGTCTTTAACCTCTATACTGTATATTAGAGCTTTTTTTTTTTTTTTTTTTTTTTCTGGCCAGCACCATACTCTTCGGAAATCTGACTCTCAGTAAACTCTTGTTAATTATTTATATTAGTTTCACACCAACAAACTTTGCATCAATAACAAACATAAGAATACTAAGATCTACTGGAAAAATTAAATCGCTAGGGAAAAGTGCTACAAGGTCTCCTATACGCCAAAAACCAGAATACGGTTCATCACAATTATTACACACATTTTTTTATTTTAGTCACTCAATAAAGTCTCTAATTCTGTATGTTTTATAATTTTTTACGTCAGTCAATTGTGTCTATTTTTTTTTTTCTTTACATTTGTTTTTCACATAGCTCAAAAAAGCCATTATGTTTTTTCCAATACTGAAGAAAATTCTCTCTTTATTTCCAGGTATGTCCAGGCACGGTCCCCCTCGCCACAAAGCCCCCCCCCCCCCCAGCAGGAGCAGGAGCAGGAGCAGGAGCAGGAGCAGGCAGATTGTAAGGGAGGTAATCAACTGCACGTTATTAGTTTGCCGCGCACAGATTGATGGAGCATTTGACGTGGTGGACCCTAATGAAGTGCAATTACCGCCATGACATTAATCAGGGCTTCAGGGGGGGAGGGGGGAGGGGAGAAGGGGGAAAGGGGAGGGGGGAGGAGGGAAGGGGAAGGAGGGGGGACGGGGAAAGCGAGGATAGGGGGGTGGAATTTGAAATGGGTAAGGAACGAGGATTTGAGGGGGGCGAGGATAAGGGTTGGAGGGGGACGAGAGATTGGTGGGACGAGGATTGAGGACGTGAGAGGTGAGAGGAGGGTAAGGATAAGGGATGGGAAGTGGGGCGAGGACAAGAGGTGAGAGGGGAGGCCAGGATTAAGGGTCTAGGGAGAGTGTTATTCTCGAAGCGTAAATCATTTCAAAATCGTGCAATAAATTCTCTCTTTTTCAGGCCGATAACACTCTATTAATTACACTAAATTAATCTAACCTAATCCTACCAGCCTAATCTAACCTAACCTATCCTATTCTACCATATCCTAACGCAACCTAGCATAATATAACTTACCCTATCCCATACTGTCCTAACCTCTCCTGCCCTATCCTGTTCTACTCTCAGCTACCATAATCTAACCCTAATACCCTAGCCTCACCAAAGCTAACCGAAACCTTGCCTCATCCTACCGGCCTAGTTCAATCTAACCCTAACTTAACCTAGCCCTACTAATCTAATCTAGCCATCACAACCTCATCTAACTTAATCCTAACTTAATCCTATTCGTCTATACCTAAGCTAATCTCTTCCTAACTTAACATTTCCTAACTTAGACACTACAGGTAGGGAAGGGGTCCACGATTACAGGTAAGGAAATTACTGTAGTGGGGAGGAGAAGGGATGAGAGGGGTGGTGTGCACTGAGAGGGGAAAGGTGGGAGGTAGGAAAGAGGGGTTATGCTTTGTGTGTGTGTGTGTGTGTGTGTGTGTGTGTGTGTGTGTGTGTGTGTGTGTGTGTGTGTGTGTGTGTGTGTGTGTGTGAGAGAGAGAGAGAGAGAGAGAGAGAGAGAGAGAGAGAGAGAGAGAGAGAGAGAGGCCCCTTAATGAGCAAGGATACCGTAATTACACACAGGTCATTGGATTTGCACGGCGGATTGACAGGTGATTAAAAACATACCTGGTGAACCTGATATTTTCCAACGTAACTGTACAGGTATTTTTTGGAGTTATTTTTACCTGTTCGCTCGTGATTAAACTCTCCATCAATGCTATCTGATCTCATTTCCTGTGTCTCTCAGTTGGTGTCTGTGTTATATCTATCTGTCTATCTATCAGTCAATTTCCAGCTATCTATCTGTTTATGCCTGCCTACCTACATACCTACCTATCTATCAGTCTATCTCCAGCTATCAATCGTTTTATCTGTCTACCAACCTACCTACCTACCTATCTATCTGTCTATCTATCTATCTATCTACCTGTCTATCTATCTATTATCATTCGAATTTAAATGTTAACCCCTTCAATCCGATGACCCTATATCTTCATAATCATTCTACCTTCAGAAAATTTTCCTCAGCTGAGAGAGAGAGAGAGAGAGAGAGAGAGAGAGAAATGAGAGGCAGGAGGAAAAGTTAAGAGGTACCGGGTATGGAGGAAGAGAAGGAAGAAGAGGGAGAGAAAAGGAAGGAGTCTGCAAGAAGGGAGGGAGGGAGGCGGGAAAAGGTAGAAGTGAGAGAGAAAAGGAGGGAGGGAGGGAAAGACAGCGAGAAGGCGGGAGAAAAAGGAAGAAAGAAGGAAAGAAGGAGGGAGAAAAAGGAAGAGGGAGGGGAAGAAGGGAAGAAGGAGAGAGAAACGGAAGGAGGAAGGCAGAGAAGGAAGGAGGAATGTAGACGATAAAAAAAAAAAAAAAGGCAGGCAGAGAAGAAGGGAGAAAAACGGAAAGGAGGGAGGAATAAAAGGAAGGAAATGGGGGGGAGGGAGAATGTATAACAGGGAAGGAGAAACTACAAGAGGGAGGGAGGGAAGGAGGCAAGAAATCACCCAGGCCCCCTCCCTCTCCCCCAAATGACACCCCCCCCTAACAAATGGCTCCCACACGCCCCCCGCCAGCCCTCATTATGTCCCTGCCTCTCACCCGTCGCTCACCTGCCTTACGCTGCCTCACCCTACCTCACCCTGACTTCACACTGCCTGACCCTACCATCATACTGCCTCACCCTGCCTTTGTCATCCTGCCTCTGCTTTCACTCCTCTTCTCTCTATCTCCTTCTACCCCTACTATATCCCTGCCTCTCACTGGTTGCTCATCTGCTTGCACCCTGCCTCACCCTGCCTTCACTTTGCCCTCCCTGCCTTTAGCCTGTCTTCCCTGCATACGTACAATCCTCCACCCAGCAACTTCCTCCCTACCTCTTCCTCCACTTTGCCTCTGCTTTCTCTACCTTGCCTCTGGCTTTCTATACCTTCTTTTCCTTCGTCCTGCCCCTCCCTACCTTTCTGTCCCTCCACCCTACCTTTCTCTAGCCTACTCTCACCCTAGCTTTTTCTACCCTCCTCTCACTCTACCTTTCTCTACCCTCCTCTCACTCTACCTTTCTCTACCCTCCTTTGCCTCCAGTCTGCCTCGCCTTATCTTGTTTTGGTTCCCTCTGCTTCCTGTTCTCTGCTTCTTCCTGCCTCCACTCTCACCTGTCACTCACCTGCCTCTCTCCCTTCACATGCCTGCCTCACCCTGCATCCTCCAATACCCCTTCCTGCTTTACCCCGCCTCCTTCTTGCTTCCTCTTACCTCAAATTTTGTTTCACTCTCTCTGTATCCTCTTCCAGCCTTGCCCAGCCCTCCCTCATTCCATCTTTCTCTCTTACATTGGTCCCTCTGCTCCCTCAGTTCTGCCATGTCCTGCCTCTCCCTTCCTCTATTCCTTCCCCTCCCTGTCTCTTCCTTCCTCTGCTCTTTCCTCTCCCTTCGTCGACTCTTTCCCCTCCCTGCCTCATCCTGCCTTCTCCTTTGCATCATCCAGCCTAACCTTTCGTCTTTCTGCCTCTCCTTTGCATATCTTCCACCCCCACCCCCCCATCCCCTCCCCACCTCTACCTCAACTTTAGAATGCCAAGCCAAAATGTGTGTGTGTGTGTGTGTGTGTGTGTGTGTGTGTGTGTGTGTGTGTGTGTGTGTGTGTGTGTGTGTGTGTGTGTGTGTGTGTGTGTGTGTGTGTGTGAGAGAGAGAGAAAGAGAGAGCAATAAAAATAAGAGAATGAGATATGAAGACAGACAGAAAACTTGCCTGATTAATAAAATATACAAGAGGAAGAGAAAGCGGAAGAGGACGTGGAGGAAGAGAGAGAGAAGGGAGAGGGAAAGAAACGAAGAATGAGGGAGAGAATAATGAAAGAGACAAAAGAAGAGTGAGGTAAAACAGAAAAAGTGGAAAAAATATAATGCTGGAACGAAGAATGAGGTAGAAACATACAGCAGAAATAAAGAATGAAGGAAAGAAAAGAAGGATAAGAGGAATCAGCGAAGAATGAGAAACGAGGAATGAGAAAGAAATGAGGAATGAAGGAATGATAAGAAGCATGAGACAGAAATGGAGAATGAGAGAGAGAAAGGGGGGATGAGGGAGGTTAAAGGAGGAATGAAGGAGAAAGAAAGAATGACGAAGAGAAGGGTAGGGTGAGGGAGAAAGGAAGAATGGGGGAAAAACAAAGAATGAGAGAGAAACGAAAGAACGACTGAAGGAAGGAGAGAAAGAAGAAAGGGCGAGAGAAAGGAGGAATGGCAAAAAGGAGAGGAGAAAAAGAATGAGGGAGAGAAAACGAGAAATAAAAAGAACGAGGCATGAATATAAACAAGAAGACTGATGTATAAGAGAGAAAATAAAAGATGACGTGAGGGGAGGGTAGGGAAGGAGGAAGAGGAGAAAGGCAAAGTTAAAAATACAGTAAAACAGAGAGATTGACTGACAAGGCAAAAACAACAGATGCGGAAGGAGAGGGGGGGGGGGTGGAGAGGGGAAAGGGAGTGATGGAAAGAGAAACAGCAGGGGACGGAGACGGCAAAGGGAGGGAAAGAGAAAGGAAAGTGTGTAGGGAGGATTGGGTGATTTATCTGCCTATCTATCTAGCTATCTATCTGTCTGTTTGTCTGTGTCAATCTGTCTATCTATCTATCTATCTATCTATCCATCTATCGAGAGAGAGAGAGAAAG
This sequence comes from Coenobita brevimanus, assembly GCF_032717465.1. Lineage (NCBI taxonomy): Eukaryota > Metazoa > Arthropoda > Malacostraca > Decapoda > Coenobitidae > Coenobita > Coenobita brevimanus. The sequence continues at coordinate 6,305,438 of NC_136977.1, read as the reverse complement.
AGAGAGAGGGAGAGAGGAAGCGAGCAGGTATTAGAGAGGCGTCAGGAAGGCTCCACATTACCTTGAACTACTCACACCACCTGTTTCATGTGTGTGTGTGTGTGTGTGTGTGTGTGTGTGTGTGTGTGTGTGTGTGTGTGTGTGTGTTAATATACATGTGCATCTTACAACAGGATGATGCTGGTGACGATGATAATGATACTAATGGTTTATTGTAATGTGTAAATAGGCTGTATAATTTTACGAGCACATATACTGTATACTAATAAGGATACATGGATTTACCTGCATTCACGTAGACCCCATGTATTTCCAACTCAGTGGTTTGGACGGCAGAGTGGCCTAGAGATATTTGATTCGACTTTACTGATATATCTTTTTTTACTTTTACCTGGCTTAAAATTTCCACCTGCCCATCCTGAATGCCCAGTTAGAACAATATTTTAACACTCCAATTTGGTGCTAGTCACGAAGAAGTGCTATGGTAGAAAAATGTTAAGTTGTTGTACTGATTTTTTTCTGCCCTACCTGAAATAAACAGCAAAAAGGAGAAAATTTAGGCCAGGTTAAATTAAGACAAATATAGCTAAGGTAACTGAATTTAAGACATTGGTCCGAATTCTCGTCAGTTAAAGAAGCTCCCTAACACCTCTTCCTAAGCGATTTATATTGCTGATTACTCCTTACTGTCTTGTGTCATTTAAATCCTTCCAGTACCACCATACTAAGCATAAGTAACAGACATACTAATATTAACCAGCCGTCTCCAAAAATAAATAGCTAAGGAAGAGGTGTTACGGAGCTGCCTTAACCTGTATATGCCAGGTCACTTGCCAACCCGTTCTAACCCAGCCCGGTATGAGAAACGGCTACTCCTCCCTAACAGATAGATCCGGTCCTGCTGTACATTAACCCGTACCGTGATAAATGCAGTATTATTAATTTGCATATGCGTGTATAAATCTGTCTGTCTATATTTGCATGTTAGCGTGTGTCTCTAGCGTGATGGGTATCGAGATTTATAACCCAGAGTGTGTGTGTGTGTGTGTGTGTGTGTGTGTGTGTGTGTGTGTGTGTGTGTGTGTGTGTGTGTGTGTGTGTGTGTGTGTGTGTGTGCCGTATTCTCGCGACGTAACACTTCTTCCTAAGCGACTGATTTAACACATTACACTTTAATTATCCCGTATATCCCATTTAAGTCTTTGTAATATCGAGACAGTTTGCATCACTAATACAGGTAAAGGGCAAATAAATGAGGCAAAAGGTAAAATAAATCGCTAAGGAACAGGTGTTTGAAGCTTCCTGTGCCACCTGGAATACGACTTTCTGTGTACGTGACCACCTGTTCGCTGCCCCGCCTTCCCATCGCTCAAGTAAGGGTTTTTCACAGTTACAATGAATTTCACAAAGTTACAATCAGTTTCCCGTCGTATGTGTGATTGTTTTTTGTAGGACAGACGACAAGCGGTGATGAATATTCCTGTGCCTTTGTTCATACTGGAAAACCAAGAGTGATAGTACTGAGAAGGTGATGATGATGATGATGATGATGATGATGATGATGATGATGATGATGATGATGATGATGAGGAGGAGGAGGAGGAGGAGGAGGAGGACGAAGATAATGAAGATGGTGGTTATGATGATGATGATGATGATGATGTGATTTTGATCGTACGAAGGACAATACTAATGATAACAGCAAATATAACATTACTACTACTACTACTACTACTACTACTGCCACACTACTACTACTACTACCTCTACTACTACTACTAATACAATCACACTTATGCTCCTGTGCACTGATAACACTTTTCAATTGTCAGTAAAAGTCTCCACGAATTTATAGGGAAAAAACAAAGAAACGTTCACTGTGATAAGGAGTGGAAATAAAAGAGGATGATGGACGACTGACGATAAGAAACTGTGATTAAGAGCTGCAGATACGAAACAGTGATGGACAGCCACGGGGGAGGAGAGAGAGAGAGAGAGAGAGAGAGAGAGAGAGAGAGAACCAAACAGACCGTATAGCCATTTAAACTAGCAGGTAAGGTCGTATTATCACTAGGAAGACATATGCAATAACAACAAAAGTTGAAGAACAGGATAACAAGGCAAATGACTCTTCCCCGCCCTCCAAACCCTCCGGCTATCAGTTGTATATGTAACAGAAGAATTAGAACACTCAAACGTATGAAAGAAATTATAAAAACGACATTATATATATATATATATATATATATATATATATATATATATATATATATATATATATATATATATATATATATATATATAATGCACATTTTATATTTTCATAGAAAACGAATTTAAGTATGCAGGGTATATGTCTTATAAAGCGTCGGAGTAATCGAACAACTTACATATGCCTTCACTGCCAAGAAGTATGGGTCAAACCGTTTACGTCAATAATAATCAAGAACTTATTACAGGGCATTATCGCTTATGAACACATAATTTATTGACGTGTATCGTTTCATTCTAATCTAAGAAATACCAATGAATGCCTTCAACCAACAGCACACATGAAGAACCGCTTCAAGAATACGGCGAAACCATCCAGAAGGAATCTCCCTTCCCAACCTTCTCGTTGACCCTCTGACCACTAGCGGTACAGAATAACAAGCAGATAAGAAGCATTATTCAGCACTAAAATGCTAAAAAGAAAGTTTACGGTAACAGCAGAGAATGGTGCTAATAGTCCAGTGAGAGATCATAATAATAAAAATAAACACCTGATACCCTCCAGCCATGCACTGTTTTTATATACCCAATGCCCGAAGAATTTTAGGAATAAGGCATATGTATGGCATCAAATTCATACATGCATTCAATGTCTTCAATTAAGGCTCGAAAATGCTCCCATCACTCAGGCCTATGCATTTCACTGTTTGCTTCACGATTTGGAACCCCCCTCCTCTCCCCCCCCAAAAGGATAAATATGTCAGCATTAATATGTATCCTATGAGCAGTGTCGCAATTTATACATGCATTCAGCGCCAGAGAGGAAGGCTGGAAAGTGCTGCCATCAATCACGCTTAAGCACTTCATTCAGCACATAACCGCTTGTGTATGCGTAACCTCCCGGGTGATAGCTAGGTGCCCGGAATTTAGGGGAGTGCTTGAGTGAACAATTTGGTGCACTCTTATATTACCTTTTATGAGAGAGAGAGAGAGAGAGAGAGAGAGAGAGAGAGAGAGAGAGAGAGAGAGAGAGAGAATCGAATGGCGGAACGTGAGAGGGAGGTGTACACAAGGAGATGGACAGGCCAACAAAACAAACATAAACACAAACTGCTCTTGTTGTGCCTGTTGTTACTGGTAATGTGTGTGTGTGTGTGTGTGTGTGTGTGTGTGTGTGTGTGTGTGTGTGTGTGTGTGTGTGTGTGTGTATTAGTTCAACACATCTCTCGTCTTGGAGGGATGTCACAAGCTTGCAAAATTTGTACAGTGACGTCAGAGAGGACGATATTTGGCACTAAGGCTGGTGCACATGGGTTAGGCAGAGTTAAGGTACTGTTGGTTAAGAGAAGGTGGGGTGGGGTGGGGTGGGGTGGGGTGGGGTGGGGTGGGGTAGGGTAGGGTAAGGTAGGGTAGGGTAGGGTAGGGTAGGGTAGGGTAAGGTAGGGTAGGGTAAGGTAGGGTAGGATAGGGTAGGGCAGGGTAGGTTGGTTGGGTTGGGTTAGATTAGTTTGCGTTAGTTTGGGTTGGACTGGGCTGGGCTGATTTGAACTGGGTTGGGTTGGGTTAGGTTATATTAGACTTGTCTGGTTTGGGTTCGGCTCGGACGGGTAAGTGAGGTTTGGTGAAGCTGGGCTGGGTTTGGGTTGAGCTTGCTGTGTTGGATTAGACAAAGTAAGGTTAGGTTAGTCAGGAATCGGAAAGGTTAGGTCATGTCATGTAATGTTAAGTTTCCCATCTGGTCCTTTGAAGTAAAACTAACACTGGTATTCTGGCCTTCCTCCAGCCTACTTCCCTTGAGGATCAGAGTTCAAGATGAAGGACAAACGCTGATGCAGGGCACCATGAACCAATCCCTATGCCATACGAGTATACAAGTATATATATATATATATATATATATATATATATATATATATATATATATATATATATATAACCTGACCTAAAATTGCAATGTCTCCATTTTGAATGCTGATTCGTTGGTGCTTTTGTTAAGATTTTCGTAACTGCAGAACTAGTTTTTGCTTCAATAGTATCAGTCACTGGTGTGAGTTGTTGCGAAACGATGTGTACTGAGATATGCTTTTCCCAAGAATTCCGAACTGATGGAAGTTTTTCTTAAATAACAGTGGTAACGTAACAGCAGTCGCAGAGGAAATAAAAGTAGCAATAGTTAGTCAATAAAGTAATCTGTTAACATTGTCTTCGTATCACTGATAACAGAAGCATTGGTAACAAAATAGTTATACCGGTACTGACATCTGTTTTTGTTATTATAATAGACAGTGTAGTCTTTAGTGTTCTGATAACTGCTGTAGTTGTAGTATTTGTATTGGCTATAGTACTGTAGTTTAAGTTACTGTTCGTATTATCGCAAGTAGAGTAGTTGTTGCAGTTAATGTTGTATTTATTGCAGTTACTGTTTTGATTATTAGTGCTGGAAGAGTAAAAGATGTTGTCGTTAATGCTATTGTGGTTTTGGTGTTAGTGAAGAGTGAGGAGTGTGTCCCTGACCCCCCCTGGTTGAGACGAGAGTAGGGGAGAATGCCAACAATACACATCAAAAATACTTAAAAAAATAAAAAAGAAACAAAATAACACTAAAAATACACAACACGAATACTAACAACATACACAACAATGATTTTTTTTTATTTTTCTAGTTTATTCTTGCTGACTTCAGGGTATATTATTAAATTTAGAAAACACCTCTCGTATTGAAGAGGTTAATGAAGACCAGCCAACCACTCGAGTTCGAAAAGTGTGACCTAAACTGAATAAACAGCATGGCAATAGGAAGGACGGCATCGTAGTGAAGGGGTTAAGAAAGCAGAAACGTGGGCGTGTGCAGTAATGGGAAAAGCAAGTGGGATAAAGAGAATGATAATACAGACGCTGAGAGAGAGAGAGAGAGAGAGAGAGAGAGAGAGAGAGAGAGAGAGAGAGAGAGAGAGAGGGAATCAAAGCTGAATACAAAAGAAAAGATGAGTGTGGAAACAACGGCAAGAAAGATGCTAATTTACGGATGAGAAAAAAGTTATGAACAAATAAGGGAGTGAAAGATGGCCGGTAGGTCAGAGACGAAGAAAACACACACGCACGAAAAATGTGTGTGAAGTAAAAAATGCACAGCTTGGAGAAAAATAAGGCGAGCAACTGTGTAAATGAGCAATAAAAAATACACTGATAAAGACACTAAACAGACAAAATATTAAAGAAGGATGATTACCTGCAGACGAGATAATATACAGTATGCAAACATGATACTGTCCCTGTTTACATACAGCGTTATTGTAACTAAGCATTTAGCTGCAATTAACCAGCTTACTTTTTACCTCAGTTAACGTCAGACGATTTCACTGTTAAAGGGCACCAAAAATGTCAAAACCTATTCCGCCCAGCGTTTCAGTTGAGAGAAAAATATATTACTTTACTACCAACCACTGGGTTAACTCACATAAACTAACGGCAGTCAAGGGGCTAATAAATTATAAAAAAAACAAAGCGTACCTTTGACAGTGGCAGCCACCCCTAAGGTACTGTAAGGAGGAAGAAGTAATTATTTACGTGGGAGAAGTGACCCCTACGGGTCCCACCCTTACTAAAACTTGGCCGAGGTGGAGGGCCATTAGTGTCCAAAAATTTGTTTTCCTAAACACCCCTCCCCCCCAACAAAAAGATACAGTAACTTAGTAAATAACTGAGCAAACGAGTGTGTGTGTGACAGAGTTAGAGACAAAAACTGTATCTGACAACGCCAGTGGGTGCGACAAAAATATGCACAAAAGACAAGCAGGAGGAAAAAAAATGAAATATTCCCAATCATAAGGGCTGACAAAATCTTGGAACTAATATCTCATATAAAACATTTGCAAAAAATTCTTACAAAACAGGTTCATACACACAGCAGGTGACAAACCATTCACTTGAAGAGGTATCCAGCGAGCGAAATTAAAGCCGTCTGGTAGCATCGAAAGTATAAAAGCAAATAAATAATAAATTGAGCACAAAAGGAAGGGATTAATGGAGGCTGAATATCCTTTACTACAAGGGTGTTAGCAATAAAAAAAAAAAAAGCGTCGTGCTGATGAGGTCCACGCCACAAAGCCTCCAAAAAGCCACTCCTGACAAGAAAAAGCCAGCCAGTTATCATTTAGGGGGGCATTAAGTCGTAGCCTGGGAGATTACTTAACTTTACTGCCGTGTTAGAGAGAGAGAGAGAGAGAGAGAAGAGAGAGAGAGAGAAGAGAGAGAGAGAGAGAGAGACTGATTGCCATGACCCCTTTGGGTAGGTACACACACACACACACACACACACACACACACACACACACACACACACACACACACACACACACACACACACACACACACACACGAAAAATACCCCCTCTCTCTCTCTCCCTCTCTCTCTCTCTCTCATAATATTAAACAGCAATTTTATGTGACGGGCGACATGACGAGAAATAAAAGAAATAAATTGTTCCTAAGTCTCAGGACATCTCTGGCGGCTTAAGGCAATTAGAGAGAGCCCACTGACTGCCCCCTAAAAAAAAAAAAAAGAAAAAAAAAAGAGAGAGAGAGGAAAAAAAAGAGAGAGAGTGAGAGGAGCGGGCAGGATCAATGGGACTTACAAGCCAACCATTAGCACAGGCTGTCACTAGTAAGAGAGGGGGGGGAGGGGAGGGGGGGAGGGGAGGGGAGGGGAGGGGAGGGGAGGGGGGGTAAAGTGATGAGGAAAGCGGGATGGACTGACGGAAGGAGGGGAGGTGGAGGGCGGAAGGGGGGGTAGGGGACAGGGGGATGGAGGGGACAGAGGGATAGGAAGATGAATGGGGGGAAGGAGAAGAGGGGTACACGTTAGGGGTGGAGAGGTCAGAGGAAGGACGGAAGGGAAAAGATAGGAGGGGGGAAGAGAGAGAAAAAAAAAAGACGAGGCAGGGGATGACGTGCAGGGGGAGTGTGTCAGAAGGAAGGAGGGAGGGGATGAGGAAGGGTAGATGAAAGGGAGGAGGATGGGGAGAGGGATGAGGAAGGGAAGTGCAGGGGAGGGGGGAGAAGGTTAAAGGTAAGTGAAAAAGAGTGAAAGGCGAGTGAAGAGAGGGGGAGTGAAAGAGGATGGCAGGAGGAGAGGTGGGGAGAAGAAAATAAGGGAATGGAAGAGGGAAAGGTTGATGATAAGGGATGGATTAGGAGGGAAGGAAGAGGAAGGGATGAAGAGGGATAAGGGAAAGAGGAGATGGGAAGGGGGGAGCTAGGGAGATGAATGGATGGGAGGAAGGAAGGAAAGTGAAAAGAGAAGACGGAAAGACGGCAGGGAGGAGAGGGAGAGACGGAAGAAGGACGGAGAGTGGATGGTGAGGAGAGAAAATGGAAGGGAGGTGAGAAGGAAAGGGAAGGGGAAAAGATGAAAGAAGTAATGGGAGGCTGAGGGATAGGGAAGGAGGGATGATGGATGGGCGAGAAGGGAGAGAAGGTGTGGAGAAAGGACAGGATTGAAGAGGAAGTGGGAGAAGGGGAGGAGGAGGGAGAGATGGTAAGGAGGGGAAGAGGAAGTGTAAGCAAAAGAGTGGGCGGAAGGTGGAAGGGAAGAGGTTAAGTAGGACGAGAAGGAAATGGAGGAAGGAAAAGAGAGAAGGAAAGGAAAGGGTTGGGATAAAGAAATATAGAAGAGGGAGGTGGGGGGAAGGAAGAAAGTGGGGATTAGAGGGGGAAGTGGGTAGAGGAGGAGGGGGAAGGCACAGAGAGGACGACCAGGGGAGGGAGTAACCAGGAAGATGGGAGGTGAGAGAAAAGGAAGGGGAAGAGGAAGGAGTGTGGAAGAAACGACAGAGAAGGAGGTGCGAAGGGAGGGAAAGAATTATATGAGCAGAGAGGAAAGAGGCAGGGAAGAAAGACGAGGAGGAGAGAGATAAGATAGAGAGGGTGAGGGGAAGGATGTGGAAAGTCTAGGAAGTATCGATGATGACGAGAGAGAGAGAGAGAGAGAGAGAGAGAGAGAGAGAGAGAGAGAGAGATATGCAGTAATAACCCGGCTGATTTATGACTAACGCACCAGACATGGGGAGGGGGCCAAGGTTAGAGGGTGAGGGGGAGCAAATTTACTCACCAGGTAAACACACTCACCTGGGCCACGCCAACCATCGATAAAATTACACCTGATAATACTTGCAGTTCATCATCATCATCATCTTATTATTATTACTGTATTATTATTAATATTATTATATTTACTACTACTACTTCTACTACTACTACTATTATTATTATAATTATTATTATTATTATTGTTACTACTGCTATTATCACACCATCAGCGTCATGAATCCCTATCACCTAACCTTATTCCCAACCTTACCTCACATCATTAACTCTCGGTCTAATAGCTCATTCAGGTGTCAGGTAAATACACATCCGAATCTGTCCATTCTCATTAATTTTCACCTGATCTTATTTAATAGCCATCATCATCATCAGGCTGTCATTTCAGCCTGGGACATAATTTCAACTGCCTCTATTCCCTAGCCTTCCTCTTCTTCATCATCATCATCATCATCATCATCATCATCATACCTCTGGTCCTTAATAGCTTCTGCGTCTAAAGACTCTTAGAAAATATATAATAATTAAACATTATTTTCGAGAGAGAGAGAGAGAGAGAGAGAGAGAGAGAGAGAGAGAGAGAGAGAGAGAGAGAGAGAGAGAGAGAGAGAGAGAGATTAAATCAGTCACATACAGGTCATTAATTTCTAATACAAATTGCGGCAGTGTGAAACATCTCCCCGGGATTCGAAGGGGGAGAGGGAGGGGGAGAATGACAGGTGTGTGAGGAGGAAGGAGGTGTGAGGAAAGTTGAGGGGCAGGTGTGAGGGAAGGAGGGAGAAAGACCGGTGTGAGGGAGGGTTGAATGTGTGAGGGAGAGATATGGGTCAGGGAGGAAGGTGTGAGGGAGGGAGGGAGACAGGTGTGAAACAGGACGGAAGGTGTGAAGGAAGTAAGTTGGTGTGAAAGAGTTGGGCAGGTGTGAAGAAAGGGGGGGAGGTGTGAGGGAAAGGTTAATGATCTGACAGGTATAAAGAGAACTGCATGTCGCATTTTAATCTGTCCTGTGAGAAATGGGGGTCTGAAAGAGATGAATTTAGACTTGCAAATTAATTAAAAGAAAAATGAAAAAAGTGGCTCTCCAACTTTTCCCTCAGCAACCCCGTGGATCTCTTACATGTTCTCACCTAAACCTGTAAAAATAATCACGAAACACCAAGGCTTCTGATCACGAGGGACCATCCATCGTGGGTCGTCTGTAAGATTTATGCGGTGAAGGAGGTATTGCCTGACGATTAGCTACACTGTTGCACCGTCCGTCTTGCCTGCCGATCAAGGGGGGTTGGAGGGTCGGGGTGGGGTAGGCGGGGGTGGGGATGGGGGCTAGAGGGTCGGTATGGGGAGGGGAACAACACGACAGTTACATTCCCCCCACACCCACACCTTCCTCACGCCTACTGTGTGTGTGACTTTCATCGTAAATAAAGTCACTAAATTTATACCACATGCCTCTATGGATTCATTAAATCTACATGGGTCTCTTCCATAAATTTTAAGCAGGTGAAGGTTAGCATTCTCCACTTTTCTTTAGCACATTCTTATTTTTTAGCGTACACAACATAAGTAACTTACAGAACTAATATACGTCAATCAATGATCATCAATTACATTAACAAGTGACATGCTGATGTGTTCCTTAAGTATCATTCGCTTTTAAGTCGGTAAAAATCAAGTTCATTTATTTATTTTAGATGTCTGTGATTAACTTTGCGAACTCTGATTTTTTAATGTGGACCTCTAAGACCGAGGATAACAGTTTGGGAGACCATTAAATATACTGATGATGATGATGATGATGATGATGATGATGATGAAAATGAAAATGACGATAAGATGATGATGGTGATGATGACGTCGATATCTTCATCATATATCTTTTAAATTTGATAGAACAGGAACAAAAAGAGTAAAAAACAATAATGAAACATATTTTTAAAAAGGGAGATGAGAGGGAGGCTGTGGAGGAGGGAGGGAGGGAGATGGGAAGTAGACCGGGGAGGGAGGGAGGAAGGGAGAGAGAGAGATTTGGGGGAGGAAAGGGAGCACAGGGGGAGGGAGGAAGGGAGGGCGAGTCATCATGTATTCATAAGATAATATTCCCTCCCGATCCTCCATGTAAAGTAATCGGGTGGGTGTTGACGACAAGGTGTGTGTGTGTGTGTGTGTGTGTGTGTGTGTGTGTGTGTGTGTGTGTGTGAGAGAGAGAGAGAGAGAGAGAGAGAGAGAGAGAGAGAGAGAGAGAGAGAGAGACTACAGACTGGAAAAAGAACAGAAACTGAGAGCGACAGAAAATGAAAGCTGCAAGGAAGAATGAGAGAGAATTGTTGGAGGAAAGAATGAGGTTGGAGTCAGTCTGATGTTAACACTGGAGGAAAGAAAATAAAGGAAGTTAGAGTAAAGAGACTGCGGGAACACGGATGAAAAGAGGTAAAGGTTGGGGAAAAGAGGAAAAGAAAAATGGTAATATTGGATGGAGAATAAAAATACTTCACACTGGAGGAAGCGGAAGATGCGGAGTTGCAGATGAAAAGAGAAGACTGAAGGCTGAAGGAAAGGTGAAGGTGAAGGCTGATGGAACGAAGCGTGACTGAGGAACGAAAAGAGGAAAACATTGAGATATAAGAAGAAAAAAAAAAAGCATGCAAACACACAAACAGGCAGAGAGACAGAGGTGAAAATATTGCCTCATAAACCTCCACTGGCGTAGGTTAAAGGAACGGTAAAACTGACAATGACGTAAATACAGAGCATTCAGAGAGTGCATACCTCCATCGGCGCGAATATAATTTATAAGTTACTGCTGCAATTCCTCGTTGCCACTAGACGAATGAGTGAGTAAGTGAGTAGGTAATAGTGTGTAAAATGGGAGTGAGTGAGTGAGTGTGTATGAGTATGTAAGAAAAGACGGGTGAGAGGTTGAGTTGTGTGTGTTGAATTAGTCCCGGAGACAGGATGGTCCCTGGGGCGCCACCTCGCGTGCTGCTACCGTCCCGGGGCAGCAGGCTACTAACACCACCCCTACCCCCCAACCCACCCCCACCCTCAACCCATCCCCTACCCCCTACCCTACCTATCAAAACAATCCCCTCCTCCCCCTACCTACACCCTCCTCTAAGGTCTCAATCCTCGTTCCCTGCTCCCTCCTTCAGTGTCTTGTTTCTTGGCTCAATTCCTTATCTTCCCTTCTCCTTCATCGTTGTCTTCCTACCTCTCTCCTTCACCGCTGTCTTCCTATCTCCACCTAATCGTTGTCACACACACACACACACACACACACACACACACACACAGACACACACACACACACACACACACACACACACACACACACACACACACACACACACACACACACGCGCACACACACCAACTCGCCATCATTCTTATCAAGTCACTCGCTGCTTCCTCTTCTTTTCTTTTATCCCTTCTTAATCTTCCCCTCCTCCCCTTCCCTCAAAGATAAACTACACACTTCCTCAGGACTTCTTACACATCCCTCCCCGTTCACCACTCTCCCTCCTCTTCTTCCCTGTCCCTCCCTAAATTCTCTCTCTCTCTCTCTCTCTCTCTCCTATCTTCCTTTTCCTAAACTATCCCTTCCCTCCCCATTTCCTCCTCCCTAAGTCTTCCACCAGAACCCCATTTCCATCACTTCTCCTTCTCCCTTCCCTTACCCACCTCCTTTTCTCTCTCCCCCAACCTCTCTCACTTCTCCCCCCTTTCCCACCCTATCTTCGCATGCCAACACTCCCCCTCTCTCCCCTCTTCCTCCCCTTCCCCCTCTCTCCCTTCTTCCTCCCCTTCCCCCTTCCCCCCTCCCCTCACATGACCCCCTCCCTCACGCACCGACACTTATCTCACCCTCTTCCTCCTAACTACATCGCCCTTGTTGCCTCGTCCTTATGGCACTCCTCGTTAAGCACAAAAAGTTATTAGAGAAAGAGAGAGAGGGAGAGAGAGAGAGAGAGAGAGAGAGAGAGACAGACAGACAGACAGACAGACAGAGAGCACTGAGTGAAAAAGGGAAATTCATACCGTGTGTGTGTGTGTGTGTGTGTGTGTGTGTGTGTGTGTGTGTGTGTGTGTGTGTGTGTGTGTGTGTGTGTGTGTGTGTGTGTGTGTGTGTGTGTGTGTGTGTGCGCGCGCGCGCGCAAGTAAAGCCAAGAAGTTAAATATTCCCACTCGTAAATATTATGACCACGCCAGTAACAGTCAAGCTCTCTCTCTCTCTCTCTCTGCACCTTCATCCTCTTAAAAGCTCCTCCGGGCGAAAAGTTTGGAACACTGCGAACTCTGCCCTCTACCCTGACAGTTTCTCACAAATCCTAACCTGACCTGATACGAGCATTTTTGACTACTGAAAAAATTATGCATGACAAGCAGGGAAGCCGGTGTTGTCTGGGTAAAAATTTGACCCAAGGATACCGGCATTGTGGGTCCCATTCTACCCACTGGGCCTATATTCCTCCTTGGCCTCAATTTCCCAAAAGAGGTAATCCTCATGTACCTATCCTTACTCTCAACCTATTCACTGGATGGACCTACTGCCCATGGACCTAATTTCCCACCACCCACCCACCCATTCTGCCTTCGCATTCTCACACCCACGCTGTCCACCTTGCCCGTAAACACCTGCCCACTCCACCCACCTCGTTCACCTGTCCACCCTATCTATCCGCCCACCCATGCAGTACATTGTAATACTGATATGGTTGTCGAAGAAAGCGAAAAACTCTACGGTAATTGGCCCCCAGCTCCACAGTGTTGATCAGTTGACGTGCTTAGTTCTAATTTTCGCATCAGGGGGCGGGACTTGGGCAACATTAAACCACACAAATATATTCCCGTAAAAAAACTACTTCTGTTAGACCCCTTGGGACTCCTCTTACTAGTTTCCCCTTAGTTTTTATTTTGGAGTGATAGACAGACAGACAGACAGACAGACAGACGTTTTAAAAATTATTGATAAGATGATGAGACTGACAGGATGTGACTTTCTGACATGAACTGATTTACAAACGATTAAACTGATGTTAGGCTGAACTGATCAAATATTTTAATCTGACTGAACTGATAAAACTGTGTGATGAGACTGAAGAGGAGGGTGATTTTTTGTCCTGTGTTGATCAGGAAACGATTAAACAGGTATGTATTATGGTGTTCTGGTATTAACTGAGTATACAAATGCAAAACTATGGTACTGTGTATTATGATGTTCTGGTACTAAATGCGTATACAAATGCAAAACTCGTCCGTATTATAATGACCTGGTATTAAATGACTCAAGAAATGTACTACTGATATATAATACGATGTTCTGCTACTAACTGATAAAAAGGAAGCAAAACTGGTGTGTACAAGTGTATATATATATATATATATATATATATATATATATATATATATATATATATATATATATAAACTATACCTGATGTGCACACTCACCTCTGCCATAATGAGTTTGTTAACCCTTCCACCGTCGGCACAACTCTAGCCTTCTCTTCCAGCCAGCGGCAGACGATTTTATTCAGCTGAGGGTGGCTCACGGGAGCCTGAAATTAATAAGATTTTCACCATTAACCCCTCTCATGGTCGGGAAAATTCTAGTGTTCTATTCCACCTAACGCTACGACAGTTTTCCTTTTTCAGGCTTTTATTTTTTTATTTTATAATAATAATAATAATAATAATTAATTATTATTATTATTATTATTATTATTATATTCGTCTTCTTCTTATTATCATCATCATTACCATTATTATTATTATTATTATTATTATTTTCAGCTGGGTGAGTCCTGGGAGCCCGAGTGTCAAATTAACTCAATACAATGACGTTTTTTTTTTTTTTTAATTCCACGATGCTTCCTGCCACAAGGGTATATTCTGCTCGCAACAAATCCCTCGTGATAAAGGGATTTAAAGAGACGCATCCCCACATTTTTGCAGTCATACACACACGCACATAGCCAGTGTACTCTCTCTCTCTCTCTCTCTCTCTCTCTCTCACACACACACACACACACACACACACACACACACACATCCTTCTCACACAAGCTGTATTTTTCACCTAAAGAATACCATGTCTTCCTTGCAATCTGGCCAAACATCTTAAGACACAGTATCCTCCTTGGTGCATCACTTAATACCATCGATAAAAGAACATAAGAAAAATAATATAATGATTTGTAGTAGCAACAGTCTCTCGTCCTCTCGTCTGTCACTGCTTTGTGAGGGTGGGGAGACGAAGGGAGTAGAAGTGGTAGACGGAGGGGGAGAAGGGAAGAAATTGGAGAGGCGAGAAGGAGGAGGAGGAGGAGGAAAGAGAGAGAGAGAGAGAGAGAGAGAGAGAGAGAGAATAGGAATGAACGATGGGAAAAGAAGAGGAAACTAAAAAAAAATAAATAATGAAGGGGTGGAGGAAAAAAGAAGAGGATGATACGGGGAAAAGAGATATAAGAAAAGGAGGAAGGGAACTGAGGAGGAAGAGGAGACATAGGGAGGAGAGAATGAAATGGAGGACGGGAATACTGATGAGGGGAGGGGGGAGGGACAAAGAGAAAAGTACATTAAAAGAACATGATGAAGGGGAGAGAAGGGGTAGCTGAATAGGGGAAGGTGGTGAGAGGGAGACAAGAAGAAGACAGAGTGAGACAGACTGGAGGAAGAGAAGAAGAAGACATAGTGAGAGACAACAAGAAGACAGGGTGAGAGGGACAACAAGAAGACAGGGTGAGAGAGACAAGATGAAGGACTGAAACGAAGAAGGGGAATGAGGAAGGAAGGGGGGTCAGAGAAAAGGTTGGAGGGCGTTATGCAAATGATGAAGCCAAACGGAACAACTCTATAATTGGGAGGCAGATGGTGGGGCTGATAAATTACCAAAACATTACTTACACAGATCAGACAATGGGGAGGAGGGAGATGAGAGGAAGGGGGAGATGGGAGAGGTGAGGAGAGCAGCAGGAGTAGGAACATACCGGGAGGAAGGGAAGAGAAGGCGCGAAAGATTGTGAGGTGAAGAGAGGGGTGGAGGGAGAAGAGAGGGAGGGGAGAGGAGAAGGGGTAAAAAAAGGGAGGTGAGGAGAGGGATGGAAGAAGAAGGGAAAAGAAATGCAAAGAAGATGAGGAAGGGGAGCTCGGCGAGGTGAGAAGAGGAAGAAATGAAAAGGAGCAACAAAAGAAAGCAAACAGCAACAAAGCTAATGATACTCTCTAAGCAGATGTTACGACGAAGACTATGATATCTAATTCTATGAGATGAGGGTAAGAACAGAATAGCAAGAGGGGAAACGAAAAGGAAGGGAGGGGGGAGGAAGGGAAGAGTTGGGGAAAGGGAGATGAAGTAAGGTGAGGGGGAGAGGAGTGGGAAGCGAGATAGGATGAGGAGGGGAGGGGAGGGAAGAGAAACGATGAAGGGAAGGGGTGAAGGGAGAGAAGGAAGAATGAGGGGGAAGTGAAACGAAGAGAGAGTAGGGATTAGGAGGAAGGTGGGGAAAGGAGTAAGCGAAAAGATGGTAAGGAGATGGGGTACGGGAAGAGAAAAGGCGAAGACAAGAGGAAGGAAGACGGAAAGAAGGGAAAGGGAGGAAGGGGAAATGTGGAGGGGAAGGGGAGGGAGGGGAAGAAGAGAAGGGGAGGGACTGGTACGGGTAGGTGAAAGGTCAAGAGGTAAACAGCTGAAAAAAAAAAAAAAAAAAAAAAAAAAAAAAAGTGTGCCTTCATTTTTTTCTGCGGACGGAGTGGAGATCCACGGGGGTATGGGGGTGGGGGTGGGGGTGCATGGGGATGAGGGTGGAGGTGCATGGGGTATGGGGGTGAGGGTGGGGGTATGGGGGTGAGGGTGGGGGTATGGGGGTGAGGGTGGGGGTGCATGGGGATGTGGGGGTGAGGGTGGGGGTGCATGGGGGTACGGGGGTGAGGGTGGGGGTGCATGGGGATGTGGGGGTGAGGGTGGGGGTGCATGGGGGTGAGGGTGTGTGGGGGCGGGGGGAGGCAAAATAATGAGCAGGAACACACATGCATAATCATCCAGAATATAGAGAGGCATACACTTCAAGCTCGTACACACACACACACACACACACACACACACACACACACACACACACACACACACACACACACACACACGAAATAAAACACAGCTAATCATACAACAACGCGACCAGACCGAGCCGTGAAAATATAAACCACAAACACACAACACTAGACCCTGGTAATCCCAATCATCAGTCCCATTACCAATCCCACATCCACATTGACATCCTGTGACGCTGAAATAACCCCTTCCCCCCCTCCTCTCTCTCTCTCTCTCTCTCACACACACACACACACACACACACACACACACACAACTACCAAGAATAAAATACACTCGCATAATCATACACAAACACACCTAGAGACGAATGTTCTCTCTCTCTCTCTCTCTCTCTCTCTTTCTATTAATACGCCTAGGATGGGAAAGAGAACCCCCTCACACACGCACACACACACACACAAAACACCACCCCAACCCAACCCAAGACCCAGGCAATGCTAATCATCAACACTATTAGCAAACCCTACATCCCTCCCAACACCCCACCTACAAAGAAGTAATCCCTCCCTGGCCTCTCATTGCACCTCCTCTAATTACGTGACGCGGAGGCTAAGATGTGCGTAAGAAAGTTTTTAATGCGTAAGAGAAGTTTTAATAGTGCACAGCGGTCATGTTCAAGTGTGAGGATTGTAATATGCATGATTATTTATTTTCACTTCCTCGACCTCTGAGCTAACCCGGCAGAGTCATGAAGGATTTACACACGTTCTCTCTCTCTCTCTCTCTCTCTCTCTCTCTCTCTCTCTCTCTCCAATAATCAAGACCATCATAATCATCATCCTCGTCCCAAACTCCCACATTTCACTTAAAAGATGGGACGAGGAAATATGATGAAACAAAAGAGGAGAAAAGACAGAGGAAATGATAATAGAAGACATACTCGAACTCTACTGACATGAAAGCAATAAATAAATAAAAAATAAAAGTAAATGAATAAATATAAAGATAATCTAAGACAAAATTAAAATAGAGTCATCACAATCTCTTCAATCCTATGCAACTTTACCAACACAAAAACCCAAAAAATCAAAGAAAAACAGCAAAATAATGATGAAAAATGCATATACCATCACCATCAGTCTTATCACAATCTTTCTCCTGCAGTTATCAATGGGGTGGGTAGGATCCATAAACAAGAGAAATTAAATCGCAAATGTAGCGGTACTGTCACCAAACTCCACTCCTGGTATTTTCTCTCGGTTAAACAATACCATCTGGTGTTAATCTACATAATAAAAACCTAAATTATTCCATGGCACTGAAAGCGTTAATTAGAATAGTCTGTAATCTGTAATCTTTTTTTGCTTGATTTTTTACCAGATGAGGAAAATCGTCTTGTCTTGGCCTATACTTAGTATCGTACCAGCAGGGGAGCGAAAGGGGTTAATGAAGATAGTATATAAATCTTGTAATTTTTCTCACTTTATATCACAAAATCAGTCTGCTGAAGGAAATCGTATGTAAATGTGAATATATACTTAATTGGAACGAAGGGGGTAGCTAATTTCATTTCTATCCCTCTAACTACCACCATACCTCCGTGCTGAATAAAATCGTCTGGCGCTAGCGTAATTATAATGCTCAACCCCCTCAGTCCCTTGACGCAATTTATATACTTATTTTATTCTTGCTCTCCAGACGATTTTTCTCACCTGACGATAATATTAAAACGAGGGAATTAGATACAGATATGAACACACTCCCTCACTACCAGAACTAAAAGTAATCCCTAAAAGAAAAAGAAAAAAATAAAACTGAAAAACACGGTATTGGACTGAAGGGAATACGGGCAACGAAAGGTGTTTAACTGAGCCATATTCAAACTCCCATAGGGCATGTAAAATAACAATAAAGAATAATAAACACCAGTAAAAACCTAATGAGGGTGAATAAATAAGCAATTATCGCCACGCACACCACTCTTCCGGTAATTACTGTAGGCCAATTTAAGGAGATGGAAAACGAAGATGTGGTGCGGGAGTTGCAGTGATAGGAGTATATGACAGGGGAGGGGGGAGAGGGGGAAATGGTAGTGGTGGTGACGGGGAGGGAGGAGGAGGAGAAAGAGGAGGAGGAGGAGGAGGAGGAGACCAAGAAAACATAAAAAAAAAACAGGAAAAATGCACAAATGAAAACTGAGAACACGAAGAAGAAGAAAATGCCACTAAGATCAAAACCAAGACGAAGGTTGACTACGAAGGAATGAGGGAAACTTACCAACTTTTTTGAAACTTACCAACTCTTCTGAAGCTTGGCCTGAAATGCAAGACGTGCCGTTTAAAGAGTGGAAGAAGTTTGGAGGAAGGAAGAGAAAAAGTGTTGAGATAATTTTTGGCTGATGTGGATTAATCTTGAGAGAGAGAGAGAGAGAGAGAGAGAGAGAGAGAATGATGATGATTTACATACAGGGATGACTGTGTGTGTGTGTGTGTGTGTGTGTGTGTGTGTGTGTGTGTGTGTGTGTGTGTGTGTGTGTGTGTGAGAGAGAGAGAGAGAGAGAGAGAGACCAATCAACTCCACTTCTCTCACTCCGAAAAAAAAAAAAAAGTGCAATTCTAAGAAGCGAACCCCAGCATCAAAAATTACGACCCCCCCCCCTTCCAGCCCCCGTCACTGATCCTGGGGGGAGGGGGGTAAGATATCTCCTTCTCCCCCTCCTCTTCTTCCCCCTCCCTCTTCTCCTCTCCCTCTCTAACCCTCTACGTCTTCCTCTACTCTTCCCTTCCCCCTTTCCCTCTCCCTTCTTCTCTCTTCCCCTCCCCTTCGCCTTCCCTCCCCCTCCCTCCTCCCTTTCTCTCTTCCCCTCCCCCTCCCCCTCTATAAAGGATACGCCCCTAGAATCAGGTTTCAGGGTGGGGGATGGGGGTGATGGAGTGCGACAGTGTTGAAGGGAGGGGGGAGGAAGAGGATTTGGAGGGAGGGAGGATAGACCTGGGGAGCTGAGGGGGGATATGGAGGTAAGGGGTGAGAGGTGGATAAAGGGGGAAGAGGGAGGTGAGGGAGGAAGGGGAGATGAGGAAAGTGTTTAGATTTGGACAGGGGAAGGGGGAGAGAAGGAATGAAGCGGGAGAGAGAGAGAGAGAGAGAGAGAGAGAGAGAGAGAGAGAGAGAGAGAGAGAGAGAGAGAGAGAGAGAGAGAGAGACGAAAAGGAGGGAACTGAGGAGGATCTGCACGTAGGAGAAGAGATGGGAGAGAGAGCTGAGGCAATAGGGGATGAAGGGATTGAGGGGGGATGGGAAGGGTGGAGGTGAGGGAGAGAGGGACGAAGAAGGAGGTGATGATGGAGCAAAAGCCGGGAGGGAGAATCGGAGGCATGGAGGTGAAAGGGGAAGAACTGGAGGTATAGTGAGGAAGGGAGGGAACTAGAGGGAGGAAGGGAGGGAACTGGAAGGAAGAAAGGAGAGATGGAGGGAAATGGATAGGGGGAAGGGGAGTGGATTAATCTTATTGTGTGGGAGGTGGGAAGTGGATGAGAGGGGAGGCTAAAGGAGAAGGATGGATGTGGAGGAGGGGGATGGAGGGATGTGGATGGGGATGAGAAGAGGGGGGAAGGGAAGCTGAGAGATATGAGGGGAGGGGGAGGGGACGAGTGGGGGAGAGGGGGGGCTTGAGGAAGAAGGGATGGTGCAATACTTGTCCTGGAAATGTATTAACTTGGGGTTCGTGTGTGTGTGTGTGTGTGTGTGTGTGTGTGTGTGTGTGTGTGTGTGTGTGTGTGTGTGTGTGTGTGTGTGTGTGTGTGTGTGTGTGTGTGTGAGAGAGAGAGAGAGAGAGAGAGAGAGAGTAATAAACCGAGGTATGAAGGAGCGAAAAGACGGCTTCAGCGAGAAAAATAACTCCGAGTGGATTCCTGGAAGCTAATTTTTTTGGACCAAATATTAAGAACGAAAAAAAGTAAAAAAAAGGAAAAAAATACACGAAAAAACTAATAACAGAGAAATGTGACAAAAAATAAAGAAAATGATACTGAGAAAATATTGGAAAAAAAAAAAGAAAAAACGAAAAAGAAAAAATGAAGGAATTATGGAAAGCCAATTTTTAAAAGGAATATTTACTGTAGGTGATTACTCGGCTATATTTTTCTTTCATGCCATATTTCTGTCTCTCTCTCTCTCTCTCTCTTCCTTCCACCCGATCAGTCTGCTCTCTTTTTCACTTTCCCTTTCCATTATCTGTGCTTTTACTTTCTTCCTCTCAGAGTTTATCTCCTTTTCTCCTGTCTCCTTTCTCTCGTTTTCGTCTTTACATTTCTCTCTCTCTCTCTCTCTCTCTCTATCTATCTATCTATCTATCTTCCACCGTCATTTTCCTTCAACTTCTCCATTCCTCGCCTGTCTCCTGTTTTTCTGTCTCCCCACTTCCTATATTTCTCTCTCTATCTCTCGTCTCTTTCTCTCCATCTTTCTCTCCATTCCTCCTATCTCTCCATTCACGCCTCACTTCCCTCTTCCGCTCGCCACTCCCTTCATCCTCCTTATCTTATCTCCATTTCCTGCTTCCTTCTTGCTCCTTCCGTCCACCATTGTTGTCATATCCATCTTTATATCTATTATTGATACTACCACCTTCGTTGACGCCGATATTAACACTCCTTTAACCTCTATAACAAAATAATTCATTGTGTATAGAAGAAAAAAAGGCCGCATGAATTTCTGTAACTTAAAATATATAGAATGGCAAAGCTATGGGAATTTCTTTAACAATATGACACAAAATAAATACAAGAGAAGCACTGTCAATTTCTGTGTACCAATTTAAAGTCTGATGTATAGAACCAAGACATTTTCTCATCTTGCCTTTTTAGCTTCAATTTCTGTAGCAATAAAATAAAAAAAAGATATATAACAGAGAACCTTAATTAACCTCTTTTGACATTTACACACACAAAAACCCTTCAATTTACGTTATAATAAAATTGTTAATGAATACAATAGAGCCTTTTTTTTTTTTTTTTTCATTGTTTGGCTGAATTTCTGTAGCAATAAAAATCTTAATATATACAACGGGGAACCTTCAATTTCTTCTTTTGATTCTACAGACAACCCTTCATTTTCTGTGACCATAAAACTGAAAATATATAATGGGGGACTTCTGCTTTTTTTGACAAATTTGAGACAACCCTTCCAAACATATAACAATAAAATTCTTACTATATACCAGGGAAAGCGTTGAAGTTCATTATTTTGGACATCCACACTGCCTATAGTAAAAATATAATCAGTAAAATTTTGACCCATTTTCTAACAGATTAATTGGGTGAAAGATGTGCTGGGATGGTTATTGACAGGTAAGTGACAGGTAGGATAATTAAAAGCTTGTGATGTGAAAAATGAGGTGGAAATGAAAGGAGGTTAATGAGAGAGAGAGAGAGAGAGAGAGAGAGAGAGAGAGAGAGAGAGAGAGAGAGAGAGAGAGAGAGAGAGAGAGAGACGCTGGCAAAGTAGTAGAATTCACTTCACCTATGACATTAAGCGACACCCATACACCGATCTGATGGGGGGGGGGGAGAAGAGGAAAAAAAAAAAAGCTTGTCTAACCTCCCAAATGTTCCACGAAAATAATAATAATAATAATAATAATAATAATGATGATGACGAGAGGTATATGAGAGAGGGATGTGTGAATTGGGAGCAGGGCAGTGAAATGGCGGGGGACAGGGCAACGTGGAGGCGATTTGTTTGTGGCCACCCCGAACGGGATTGAGGCGTCTAGCAATAGATAGATAGATAGATAGACAGATGATGATGATGCAGGTAATTCAAGCCTCGCTTAAAACAGAAAGGAAAACCAAATTCTCAGCTTTCAGTAACTACAAACACTTCGAGACAAAATTTCAAAACATGCTGTAAGGTGTGTTGACATTTGAGGCTTAGATTAATGACATGCAAAGTTCGTGGCTATTACTAACAACAGATTTATTACAACAACAACAACAACAACAGGTGGGAGTACTGCTGATTCTTATATGACTCGTGCAACGCCGATTCTTACGTTTGACTCCTATCTTACTTAGAGCAAACGACTCTTTCAACACTGACTCTAAATTTCACTTCTTTCTTGTGCCTCTAAATCCTCTCTCTCTCTCTCTCTCTCTCTCTCTCAATCATTTCAGCGAGAGGGTCTTTACTTTATTGTTGCTACCGCCAGACGGTTTTATTCAGCTCAGGAGAGACTCATCGTAGTGAAGGAGGTAAGAGACTATCACACTGGGTCGTATTATAAGCTGACTTTAGGATTTCGTAACACCTTTTCCTAAGCGATTTACTGTACACCTTATATCTCAGTAGTCTCATCCATGTTACTGATGCAACAAAGAGAATGATGAGATGTAACGCAAATAAATCGCAAAGGGAGAGGTGCCAGGAGGCCTGTGTCTCAAAATACGGACCATCAACTCCCTGAGAACGATGACGTCTTGGATATTCTAATCATCCTACAGACACACGATTTCCTCCCTCGCAGAGAAGAGACGAACCTCTTCTTTATTATCTTTCTTTTTTGTTCTGACTATCTAGAGCTTATTTTAAGCTCTGTAGAGACTTTTTTGAACTAGATGGGATTAGTTTCTAGTCATTTACTCCACTCCCACAATGGTCTCGCAAGTTGAGTATAATAGTCTGACGCCACCTACATCAAAGTTGAAGATACGTCCTCGGGCAAAAAGGGTTGATGCACAGGGACCCTGCATCAAAGCAACATTTAACGTGGAATATATATATATATATATATATATATATATATATATATATATATAATATATGTATGTTTGTATACTCGTGTGTGTATATATATATATATATATATATATATATATATAATATGTATGTTTGTATACTCGTGTATATATATATATATATATATATATATATATATATATATATATATATATATATATATATATATATATATAAAATAAGTATGTTTGCATACTCGTGTATATATATATATATATATATATATATATATATATATATATATATATATATATATATATATAATATGTATGTTTGTATACTCGTGTGTATATATATATATATATATATATATATATATATATATATATATATATATGTTTGTATACTCGTGTGTATATATATATATATATATATATATATATATATATATATATATATATATATATATAATATGTATGTTTGTATACTCGTGTGTATATATATATATATATATATATATATATATATATATATATATATATATATATATATATATATATATATATAATATGTATGTTTGTATACTCGTGTGTATATATATATATATATATATATATATATATATATATATATATATATATATATATATATATATATATATATAAACACCCAAGACTCAGCATTACAGGTAATTTCCTTGAATACGGGAAACTCAGAAAACAACAAACAACAGGTGACAAAAGATTTAGGCAACAGATCGAGAACTATAAGCACTTTCTATCCCTCTATCCATTTATCCACCCATCTATCTATCTATCTATCTATCTATCTGTTCGTACACACATACATCAACGCACCATACGCACAAAAAAATATTGGCAAGGAAGAGAGAGGCGCCCTCCTAATGCCACGACAACACGGTTCGTAAAAAAAGGGGACAATAATAAAACGATTCCGGTGTTGGACATTTTAAAGGAGGTGGAGGAGGAGGAGGCAGTGAAAATGTGTGTGTGTAGGAAGGTAAGAGAGAAGAAGGAGAGCAGGGAGAGTGGGAGCAATAAGGAGAGTGCTGGTAGTGGCACGGGGGGGGGGGGGAAGGGAGGATGGGAGAAGGTAGTGGGAGAAAAGGTTGGAAGAAATGTGAGAAAGAACTGGAAGGGAGGGTTAGGTTGGGGTAAGGGATGAGGGCAGGAAGTGGCAGGTAGTCTGGAGGAGGAAGGTGAGGGAAAGGGTGAGAGTAGAGGGAAGGGAAGAAAGGAAAGGGGAGAAACGGTGTGGGAAAGGAATGGTAGTGAAATAACTTGGAGAAGACAGTGTGAGGGTAGGAATGTGTATATGTAGGGGGGGATAGGAGAGATACATGCTGATGGGGACGTTGTGGCGGAGAGTGGGGGAGTGGTGGCTGGGTGGGGTGGGGTACGGTCGGGGTGGCAGGAGAAAGGGTTTGGGAGGGGAGAGTGGGACTTCGATATGGCGGGATATGAATGACGTGGAGTGAGCTGAAGGAGGTGTAGGGTATGGGTAGGGGGAGGACTGACTGGAGAGCTGACTGTAGCAAGGATGAATTAAGAGAGGAGTGACAAGAAGGTAGTGAGGTGGGGGAGGTAGTAGGAGGAAGTGATGGGGGTCGGAGGAGGGATGGCTGGACAAATAGCTGGCCGAAGGGTGGTACGGGACGGGGTGGCAGAAATGACGGGTGGTGGGTAGGGGGATAGAGGCAGGGAGAGGTGGTGGCAGAGTAGGTGGCTGATGGGAGGGGTGCATGGTGGTAAGGGAAGCAAATGGAAACGAAGAGGTTGTTGGAAGAGGGGAGGGGAGGAGAGGCAGTTGTGGAAGGGGGATGTCGGTGCTAAGCATGGGGATTGTGGAAGAGAAGTTTGCATGATGGGAAGACGTTAAGAGGTTAAGGAATAATGGAATGGGAGACGACAAGGGATAGTGAGGTGGTTGTGGTGGGGCTAGAACGAGCGGTGGAAGAGGGAAGAGGAACAGACTTGGTTGTGGTAAGGGTGGCAGAGAGGGAAGGGTTAGGAAGGGGGTGACAAGAATGGTGAGGAACAAGAACTGGGCAGAAGTGTAGGGATGAGAGGGGAAGGGGGGAGGGGGACGAGTGACAGGAGAGGGGAAAAGCGGGGGGAGGGGGAGATTTTTTGGGGGGAAACGAGAGATAATAGTTGTAGTAAGGGGGAAGAACTAGTAATGGAGGTGATGGTAGTATAAGGGCGTGTGGATGAGGGTAAGGGGTGGGGTGAGGAAGAAAGATAGTGAGAGAAAAGAAACAGAAATAGCCGTGGCTGTGTGTGTGTGGTGGGAAGAGGGAGGGGAGGGGAGAGAGGGGGAGGAGGGCGAATGGGAGGGGAGGGGAGAGAGGGGGAGGAGGGCGAATGGGAGGGGGAGGGGAGGGAGTGCGAGGACGAATAGCACTGGCAGTGGTGGTAAGTGGAATACAAGAAGTGGAGTCCCAGTGGTAATGGAAGTGAGAGAGAGAGAGAGAGAGAGAGAGAGAGAGAGAGAGAGAGAGAGAGAGAGAGAGAGAGAATTATAAGGCACGACAGGGAAGTTTTAAAGGAGAAAGTGGAGGTGGAGAGGTAGAAGTAGGAACGAGAAAGGAGGAGGTAGGAACGAGAAAGGAGGAGGAGGAGGAGGAGGAAATGCTATATGAAGACCAGGAGAAAGAAAAATGCCATGAAAGGAGAAACAGGATAACGCAGAGAGAGAGAGAGAGAGAAATATGGTGAGCTCAAAAACGCAAGTCCAACAGATATAAGAGTGCAGCATAATGGTAAAATGAAAATAGCTTGTGCTTAAGCGTACATGGCCTCCTAGCACACACACACACACACACACACACACACACACACACACACACACACACACACACACAGAAGCCATCACTCTTCCAACACTGGTCGTAAAAAAGTAAATTAGAAGCACAATTGCACACGCACACTTCTACACACACACACACACACACACACACACACACACACACACACACACACACACACACAATTGCACACGCACCCTTCTAAACACACACACACACACACACACACACACACACACACACACACACACACACACACACAATTGCACACGCACCCTTCTACACACACACACACACACACACAATTGCACACGCACACTTCTACACACACAAACACACACTGAAGGCACGTATGCACACTTATTGTCAGAATATATTTAAGCACACATAAACACACATCAAAAGAGAGCCCACCCAGAACCTCACGCACACATTCCCTCACACATATCATAACTCAGTCAACCTTGTATAAACACACACACACACACACACACACACACACACACACACACTTTTACAGAAGAGAGGGCCCACACACATACCTCTCTCACATTATCTCTTTCACACACACACACACACACACACACACACACACACACACACACACACACACACATACACCAGAAGACAGGGGCCCCCACACACAGACACACACACACACACACTTATCTCCCTCATAAAAGCCCACTAAACCCAACATAACGATACGACACACAAACACTTGATCTCGTATTAGCCAAAAAACACATCCAAAAGTGCCTGTAAGACTGCAATCCCGTGTCTAGTCATGCATTCATATATATCTTAGACTTTCGTACAATTATACTTTCTCATACACACCTTTTTTTCATTCTTTCATCATCATTCACATCATTCTTTATCTTACATACACATCCTTGCATACTCCTTTTGCATCCTTCTACATTAATCTTCCCTCATACACACTTCCTTGCATTCATCCACCCATATACATCACTCTACATTTACTAAGTCAAGGATTTAAAACCGCAGGAATCAAAAGGTAAAAATGTAAAATGATAATAATAATAATAATAATAATACAAATAATCAAATAAAAAATAACAAAAATAATAAATAAAAGAAACGAAAAGTGTCAGGACGAAAAAGTGACGAAAACCTCAATTTCCCTCTGTGACATTTTCTGTGGTTTATTTTCTGTGGTTTATTTCCGACCACCCAATTTCATTCCTCATACAAGCAGCTATATTCATCCACTGTCATATATATTCCCACACTCATACACCCCCATACATCTCATACACTCTTGCTCTACTATCCTTATCTCACACTCGTATATTAGATACCGTAGTCACAGCCTACCTCGTAAAAAACAGATTCCAAGGGACCAGATTTAGGCTTGCTGCTGTTTGCTTCCCTGGGTCCTCCTTTGTATATACACCTCTATACACATCCACCTTCACCTACACCCGCCATACACTCACCTATCATTACAACCTACCCTACAGTAATCTTCCTTCATATAATCTTCATCCCTACACTTACACACCTTAAATTATACACGCACAGTTTTTAAAGTACGCCTTCACAATCGTCCTTAAATACACTTTCCCCATCCTAACCCCTCCCCTTCAATTCGCTGTTTACTAGCCTAAGATGTAAACAACAGGGACGGATGGTGTCATAAGCAGCCCTCGCAAACACTTATATTTTCCTACGTCATGCACATCCACTACCACAATCACATATATTCCTTCACTTACCTACTCTATTATACACTTCTACACTCACCCTTCCTTACACACACACACACACACACACATTCACCCCCCTCATATACACCCCTACTCTTATCCTCCCTGACACACACACTCTCCATTTACCTTTCGCTGGCTGGGTCGTCTTCTAACTGACAAAAATTTAGAGACTGTGCTGCACCTTTTTCCTAGCGCTTTATTCTGCTGCAAACTACAACAATTACGCAAAATAAATCGCTTAGGAAGAACTGCTACGAAACCTATTACCACTTCGAATACCACTCATGAACAACACGTGGGAGATGGATGGATGCGACGCCCCCTATCCTCATACACGACTTCCCTACATCCATCCACTTATCCCTATCCTTCCACTTATCCTCCCTACACCTACCCTCCTCATACTGACCCTACATGACGATGCAAAATAATGGCCAACCTCCATAAACACCCTAGTGTAGATTCTTCCATCCTCATACACCCATCCTACACACATCCATCCCTACGGCCATTCACCCACTCCCATCCCTACGACCATCCACCCACTCCAGCCCCCAGTATTCATTGATCCTCCTACACCTCTCCTCCTACACGCATCCATCCCTACGACCATCTAACCACTCCAGCGCTCAGTATTTATCCACCCACACATCCACACTCCGCTTGCTGGCTTGAGACAACACGAAACTCTACGGAAGCGACGCCATGAGTAAGCCCCATAAACCCCTACAATCATGCTCCTTCACACACACACACACACACACACACACACACACACACACACACACACACACACACACACATATCCTCCCATACACTCCTTCATATAATACTCCAAATACTCTACCCATGTATATACTCAAAAGTATATCTTTACACTTACTACACCCCTATAATTATACACACAACACTTAAACTTCCTAATAACTACTCGCATGCAGCCTCTGTACTTATAAACCCTTCATTATTACAACTCCTCCACTTGTAAATTATCCATACATCTACCCTTCCACTCATCCACCCTCCTCAAACGCTTACTGCTCATCCACACACATACACACACACACACACACACACACTTCCACCTACCTACCCTCCTCAAACACTTCCAACTCATCCACACAGACACACACATCCACCCTCCCACGTATCCACCCTCCTGCAACACTTTACTGGCCTGGGACGTAGACAGCACGAGAGAGGGACTGACGGAAGCGAAGCCATGAGCAGGCGTCATAAACCCGGCACTCACTGGGTAGGAAATGGGGCGAGATGACAGCAGGACCGACAGTAACAGGCTTATGAACCCTTTATCGTGGCGGCAGGGCCCGGTGTGCTGTTGCTTTCATAGTCTCCTTTAGCAGCTCAGCGATGAAATAACTCCACTTGGGCATCATCTTTGCTAGTGGATCGTCTCGTCTGTCTGATATACTTTAGACAGAACTGAAATACCTGTCTGGATTATATGTATCCTGTGGCGTTATTTCCTCTCCCTTTTAGTGGCGCACCGAAAAATAACTCCTCTTCCCGTGGGTCTCTGCATCGTAGGCTTAACTTCTGTAGTACTAGTGGATCAGAAAGAATGACTCCACTTCCACCCTTCCACAACGTCTCTGTGCCAAAACAGTCGGGTCAGTTTTAGTAGTATTGGCAAGAGCGATAGTATGGCAAAGAAATAACTCCACTTCCGCCGTTTCTTTGTCAGTGGGTCGCCTCGTATGTTTTGTATCGTCGGCGTTGAAAGGTTTCGTTGGGTTATAATATCGTATAATATCTTTGTAACAGAAATGAATCAGCAGCAATGACCACTTCCACCATGTCTTTGTGTCTAAAGTGTCAGGTCGGCTTTGGTAGTATCAGCAGTATAATAGTAAAGCAAAGAAATAACTTCAACTACGCGACGTCTTTTCAATGGATTGTCTTTTTATTTTTCATCGACGACGTTGACGAATTAAAAAAAAATCGACTTCCACTATGCCCGTGAGAAGATCGTCTGTTTATGTTGCATCGATATCTTTCAGCTATGTCGCTGAGCCTGTTGTGTATTTTCTGCACATTACACCTCAATATCCTCTTTCGTGTCACTGATGGAAACTGTCGACAATAATAAAACATAAATTAACATAAAAGAGAATGCAACGGTGTAATATGCAAAATAAATAGAAAAGGCAAAGGTACTAAAACCCCTCTTATACCACATAAAAGATTGTCCTAACACTGATGGTACTGTGTTACTTTCTCTATTGTGGTGGAACATACTAACTCACTTTTCAGTACGTCTTTGCATTAGAACTGTCTACTTCACTTCAGCAGCAGTAGAAGCGGAGCAAAGAAAACCCGACTGATGCCTCGTCTCTGTGTTAGTCCGGGTAGCTCAGAAGTAGACGGGGAACAGAGAATAATTTAGAATAACTCCTTTTAAGTCTGCATCTTGGAATCGTCTTTTCATCAAGTAAGTAGGTTCTCTAGTACCTCACCCTTATCAATTTATCTCTGCACATGGCACGGTATTTTTACATTGTGTTGGGGATGGAGATATGGCAGCCTGATGGTGCTTAAGTGAATGGAGGCGATTCGTCTTTGGCCAGCCCTTCTGAGATTAAGGCGTCTGGCTAAATATTTCGTTATCAAAAAGGCATGAAAATGATACAAATGAATACCAAGGTGTAAGAAGCAAAATGAATCGCTATGAATAAGTTGTTAGAAAGTCTACTAAGCTATCGAGAATATGGCCTTTTGTGGTTAGTTGGTCTGTTTGTTAGAGAGTTAGTAGCAGCAGACGTAGGACAAGAAATAACTAAAGGAGGCAGAATCTCGGAGTTCGTGATTCATTTGGTATTATGTAATCGATGGCGTTCAAATATTTTGGTCGGGTCATCATATCAATGGTACTGGGGATGGAAGACCTATGAAAGTCCCAATCTCTCTCTCTCTCTCTCTCTCTCTCTCTCTCACACACACACACACACACACACACACACACACACACACACACACACACACACACACACACACGAGGGCCAATTTCCAGCGAAGTTTGTTCATTCCGTGGAGTTTGTTTTCTCAGTTTAACAAGTTGACGTGTAGTTCATCTGTTGCAGTTCATCTTCATTCTCTCTC
>NC_136977.1:6262157-6272157 GCF_032717465.1 Coenobita brevimanus | reverse complement strand
TGAAGGAGGTATATGGAATCCTCATTAGGCTAACTTCCTTTTACTGATATAATGATCTTATTAATTTATATTGTTTGGCTGACAAGCAGATTAGCAGACAGACAGATAAATGGACAGAGACAAATACATACAGACAAGCACAAAATGACAGACAGACAGAGACAGATATAAATAAAGACGTATGGACTGAGATAGATTGATTGATAGACAGATGGATGGATTTAGATTGATAGATAAATAGACAGGCAGATAGACAAACACATTATTGGCAGATGGATAGATATAGTGATAGATGTAGACTTTTATGAAACTTAGGCTTCCACACATCTCTCCCGGAACAGGTTAATTAAAATTTCTCGAAGGAAGCTCGTCGATGGAAAAAAAAAAAATAATAAAGGAATTCCCCAACAAGTATAACACAGAATTTAATTAACAGATGACCCGACCTGACCTCCCTTCCTCAGCGGCGGTCTTTTTACCCTCAGGAGTCGTGATTAATTTGCCGGAAGATGTCCCCGAGTTTTATGCATCGCTATTAAACGCGGTCAGATGGAAATTAGGCCGTGAGATGGAAAATTGTCACCATATATATTTTCTTCTGCTTGACTATTAACCTCCGTCGTATGGAAAATGGTCTTTAAGCATGGAAATAGTCTTTATATTTTCTCGGTCGTATGAAAAATGGTCTTTATGGTAAGGATGGAAAGAGTCTTCATATCTTCTGCCACACTATTTAACTCGACCTTATGGAAAATGGTTCTCAAATGTTCTATCAATTAACCTGGACCAGATAGAAAACTGTGGTCATATTTTCTCCCAGACACTTAAGTTTGTCAAATAGTCTTTTCCTCTTCTATATGAGCGATTGGTGAAAAAGATAACTAGATCTGATGTGAGAGGTGTAAGGCTGAGAGGAAGACCACGAATAGGATGGATGGACAGTGTGAAGAGAGCGCTGGATGCGAGAGGGATGTCTGTTGAGCAAGGAAGAGTGGCTGTGCGTGACAGAAATAAATGGAGAGAAATTGTGAATGAATAAGTGATGACGCAGCCCTGAGGGGATATTCTCCCGCATTTGGTCTGATCAGCTAGTCAGGTCAGGTGCGGGTAAGGGGATGGGTCTGTCATGATGTGGCAGGGGTAAACCAGTT
Source organism: Coenobita brevimanus (assembly GCF_032717465.1). NCBI lineage: Eukaryota > Metazoa > Arthropoda > Malacostraca > Decapoda > Coenobitidae > Coenobita > Coenobita brevimanus. The sequence continues at coordinate 6,271,006 of NC_136977.1, read as the reverse complement.
CTGCTGTCGGGCCCTGCTGCGGATGTCACTGATTGCATTGCCCAGTTGACCCTTGTGCGGTGTGGTGCGGTGAGGATCTGTCCGTTCTCCCCTTTGGGGCTAAGATGCGAATGAATGTGTTTGAATGGATGAGTAAATGGAGAGTGAGTCGTCCTGTCTCGGCTACCTCCCTTTCCTTGGGGGAAGCAGCCTAGGTATATAGATAGATAGATAGATATGAGAGTCTGAATCTTTTCCGTCTATTAGCCTCTGTCATATTAAAAAAAAATCAGATCAACCTCTTCATCTTTTTCTTCTTACAAATTTCATAATTCTCTCTCTCTCTCTCTCTTCTTACAACTAAATTCTCTCAAACAAAAACGTCCTCATCTACTGTCAGAACGATAAGCTGACATAGAAGTTTAATCGACATTTAATCAGTGAAAACTAATTTAGTAAAAATTATATTCACTGCATCACCAAGTCAACACATAAATCACTGTTACCTTAAGCATGAAAAAATTAAGTAAGATTTTATTGAACACACACACACACACACAATAATCTCTGGCAAAATACCTTAATCGGATCACCAACTTACCACAAAAATCCGGGCAATTAAATCGACAAAAACATCAAATTAATTAAGACACGAAAAGCACATTACAAGCTCAGGTTTTAATTGGCTCAGGGGATATTAATATGGTCATCCCAGTCACCTTGGGTCAATTAACTGGCTCAATATTCCCGGAAGAAGGTAATACTCGTGATGGTTTCCAGGGCGACACAAAGTTCAGGCCAGGTGAGTTAATTAATTTGTTGTCAGGTGAGGTGAGGTCAGGCAGGTGAAGTGAAGGGGGAGTGAGGCGACGTGGGGCTATGAGGTGTGACTTATTTGAGGTAAGGTTGTGAGGTGGGAGTTATGAGGCGACAGTTGTTTAGAGGTAATTTTTTGAGAGATAATGAAGTGAGGGATATTTAAGGCAAGGCTGTGAGGTGAGAGGTTATAAGGTGAGAGATATTTGAGATAAGTCTGCGAGGTGAGCTTGTGAGATCGGAGTCATGTGAGGTCAGGGTCATGTGAGAGGAAAACCAGGTGTGGTGACGGTCGTGAAAGGTTAAATGAAGACGAGAAGAGGTCAGCACAGGTATCACGGCTGCACTTTGACCTGACAACCACGTGAGTGTATGTTTGGGCCAGCGAATGGACAAACCGAATCTACGGCTCAAAATATCACCTATACTTTTTTTTTTTTTTAAAGCATCTGAATAATTTGCTTTATTTCATCTACGACTCGCTCCCTCTGGCAACTTCACCCTAGACATCACTTAAGATATATATTATCGTAACTAACCTACTCTAACCTGACCTTATCTAACCAAATCGTAGTCAATAACAACCTAACTTAATCCAGCCCAAGACTAATTTATTTTAATCCAACCTAACCCGACTAACCTAACCCAACCAAACTGAACCAAACCAAACCAAAACTGGGCAACCTAATCTAGTCCAACCTAACCTAACCTAGATTAACTTGAATCTAACCTAACCCAGCTACAGTAACTTGACCTAACCCAATCTAACCTAACCCCAGACACTGCTGACCCCCTCCAACCTCTCATGGGCGAACAGAGGTAAGGCGGCGTGATTTCTGAGTGTGGGTGTATGTGTTAATGTTGCAGGGGTGACTCTTCTCTCAGGCGCTCCACCACACCGACAGCCAGCAGTTGGGGTCTGAATACTACATGGTGGGGGGAGGGGGGGATTACTGGAAGCTTGGGGGCGTATCTCCGGGAATTAGGGCAGGGAGGGGGGGAGGGTACTGGAACCTTGAGGGGTATCTCAGGGAATGCGTGTGGGGGGATGACTGGAACGAGTTGGCCCGCAGCATCCGTCTAGCAACGCAATTTCGTCTTTTTTCTGCACAGATCTCTAATGCGAAAGTTAATCGATACTCCTTATGTATACAACAGGTCAACTCTGGAACTGCCTTCTTTAGTCTGTGTTCCCCACTCTCTATCCACTCCAGTCTTTTAAACGCGGTGTGTAGAGGAATCTCAAAATAACTAAACTTGATTTTTTCTCTTAAAATTCGGGAAGAGAACGGATTTGTAGGCTTGCATCCATATACCTTTCTTTTTCATGAAAATAATCATGCCTACTACCTTTATTCTCCACTTCACCATGTATGCCCAGTATGTGTCCTGCTCCACCTCCCCTCCCGTTACTTAATCTTTTACCGTGGCATACACTGACCACATCTCCCCGCTCGGGCTGGCGTTGGGTGGGGCTGGGTGGGTGGGATCAAGGAGGCAGGAAGGATGGATCTGTGGTGCATGGAGTCAGGATGAAAGATGAAGACTGATGAATGAATAATGCTCGTAAAAGAAGGAAGGATGGACTGGGGATCACATGGCACAATGTAATGAAATAAAAAATGTTATTGGAATTATTCTAACTCCGTCAATACAATAACTCACTTCCAGTTGTAATCGTGCTATTACATGACTTATTTTTCTTCCAACTTAGGGGACATGTGGTGAAAATGCCAGTAAGTCAAAATCTAATACCTCCAACTCGAAAATCTTTTATCTAAATAAAGTTGTTAGGAGACAGAAAAAGCAAAATAAATATTATGTTTTCTGGCTGAACAGGTTAATGCTGGTAGGAAAAATAATGCTTTACCAGAAGAAGAAGATTACAAGTGAATACGATGCATGAATCAGCCAATGTTGTACAATTATTCAAGTTCATTTTGTAAAGGTTTAAGTCTGAATAAAAAAAAAAAAAAATGCCTGTATTAGAACTTGACCTGTACAACCAACGGATGGACTAAAAAAAATAATGCAAGTGTTTATTCCTTCAGTTCGATGACGTACTTTCTTCTTGTCCGTTCTTGCTCTCTCTCCAGACAATTTCACTGACCGGAGGATAAACTTTCAGAAACAGAAGGGTTAGATACAGCCTACATATACTCCTTCACTAAACCAGGCCTGCCCAAGCTGAATACAATCAAGGCAGCAAAAAAAAAAATAAAGTAAAATAAAGAAAACACGTCCCCAGATGGAAAGGGTTAGAGTAATATTATTTGTCTGGAATATAACATGGATGGCACAACTGACGATAGTATTTCCTGTTCATAATGTGGAATTCGTGACAAAACCCGAATTTACTACAACCTGCAGAATCACTGAAATCTGTCCCCCTTTCTCCTCTTTCCTCTTAATCTTCCTCCGCTCCCCTCCTCTCCACCCCTTCCCATCCTCTCCTGTTCCACTATTTTTCTCCCCTCTCCTTTCTCTCCTCTGTGCCTCTTCTTTCCTTTCCCCATCTTTCCCCTCCTCTTTCTCGTTCCCCTTCTCATCTCCCCTCCTGCTTTTCCTCCTCCCCGTCTCTTATTCTTTCTTTTTCCTTTTCTTCCCCTCCTCAACTCCCCTTCCTCTCCCTTCTTCCCATCTCCTTCACCCTTCTCTCTTCCCTCCTCTTCTATCCCATCCACTCCCCATTCCTCCTAACAATAATATAAACAGAGTCGCCAAGAAATACCAAATCGTCCCGTAAAACACAAATCTCAGTAACAAATCCACGCCAATAAAAAAAAAATACGGAACACGAGTAAAAGTGTGTCCGGGCAAAATGGTGAGGGTGTGTATTTGCGGTCCCACAGCTGCCGGGAAGTTGGGAGTCTGCTAGCTGATGGGGTTTGCAGAAGGCACACTCAAAGGGCGACAGGAGGAACATCTGGCTGAAAGAGAGGATGATTCAGCTCACAAGTCCGGGTACAGGTGGTGGGGGACTGGATGTGGGGGGTTGGATGAGTGGGAGGAAGGAAGAGTTGATGTGTGGATGAGGTGTGGTATGGCGAGGTATGGGTGTGGTGAAAATCTGGCTGAAGAGAGGATGATTCAGTTTACAGGTCTGGGGTGGTGGGGGAATGGATGTGGGGTGTTGGATGAGTGGGAGGAAGGGAAAGAGAGGAAGAGATCATGAATGTGGGGAAGAGGAGTGGTTAGGAGAGGTATGGAGAAATGACAGGAAAACAGAAAAGGAGATGTAGTGAAAATCTGGATAATGGAGATGATTCACCTTAAAAGTTTGGGTATTGATGGTGGGGGACTGGATGTGGGAGTAGGGTGAGTGGGAAGAAGGGGGAGAAAGGGTGTGATGATAAAAGGGGTGAGGAGATACAGAGTGACAGAGGGATACAAATTGGAAACACAGGATATTACAAAAGAATGATCCAGGTAACAAGTCGGGGTGGATGTGGCGGGGGATTGGATGAGGGAGTAGGAAGATGGAGGAGGGACAGGATAAGATGATAAATGTAAGGAAAAGTTACAGATACAAGGAAAAAAAGCCATAAAGAGAGTGATTCAGCTTACATGTCTGGGTACAGGTGGCGGGGGCCCCGGATGTGGGAGCAGGAAGAATAGGGAGAGAGGAGAGGATGATAAATGAAAGAAGGAGGTATGGTATGAAGAGGCATGAAAGAATGACACACACTCTGGTTGGAAAAGATGATTCAGCAAAACAAGTGTGAGTACAGGTGGCGAGGAACTGTATGTGGGAGTAGGAATGACGGGGAGGGAGACGGGAAAAGGACAAGGAAAAAAAAATGACTGAGGTATGGTTAAAAAAAAAAAAAAAAAAAAGTGCAGCAACACTCAGACGGGGACAGGGGGTCATAAAAAGAGAATATTCAGTTTACAATTAGGGTACAGGTGGTGGAGGACTGACAGCTGGAGTAAGAAGGAGGAACAAAGGATGCGACGCTAAACGTAGGAAGGAAGGAAGGAAGGCATACGGAAAGAGGCGGGATAAAATGCAAAATATGAAGAAGAGGTACAGGAAGAATCAGAACGTAATATAAGGAATAGGGCTTCATAAGAGTCGATGCTTTTTATATCATTTGTCAGATACTGTGCAGGTTGTGGGGCACTGAGCGTGGGAGTAGGAAGAGTGGAGAATGATGAGGTACAGAGGACAAGATGATAAACGTCGGGAAGAAATATGAAGACGAGACGTTACTGAAAAGAGGGCTAGGCGAAGTATAAGAGAGTGATTTCACTTACACAGCAGAGTACAGGAGGATTTGATGAGAGAGTTAGAAGGAGAGGAAGGATAAGACGATAAACGCAGGCAGGAAAGAGGAATGGAGATGCATGACATTAAAAGAGGACAGGCGGCCATAAAAGAGACTGATTCAGCTTACTATTCGTGGTACGGGTAATAGAGGTTTGGATGTGGGAGTAAAATGAGTGGGGAGAGGGGAGGAGGGAGAAGGATGAGTTGGGAGAAGGGTGGGGGGACAAGGATGAGCGGGGAGAAGGGAGGAGGGAGAGAGGGAGAAGGATGAGTGGGGAGAAGGGAGAAGGATGAGTAGAGAAAAGGAACAAAGGAAAGGGTAAGATTTTCGTAATGAAGGTAGGAAGGATGAAGGAGCAGGAAGGCATTAAAAGAGGAGATGAGGCCGTAAAAGAGACTGATTTAGCTTACAAGTCTGGGTATAGGAGAGTCTGATGAGAGAGTGAGATGACTGGGGATGAGGAGGAAGGGGAAGGCCGAGATTATATACCTGGTTCGTAGGAAGGGAGAACGAATAGAGACTAAGTGTGTGTGTGTGTGTGTGTGTGTGTGTGTGTGTGTGTGTGTGTGTGTGTGTGTGTGTGTGTGTGTGTGTGTGTGTGTGTGTGTGTGTGTGTGTGTAGAACAAGTGACAACGAACCTCAGACGATGGTAATTCATTTTTAACAGCCTGGGTACTGGAGAAATGAATGGGAGAGGTAGCAAAGAAAGACGGAGGAATGGGAAGTATGAGACCACAAACGTAAGAAAACAAGCAGAACTTCCTCAAACGGGGACAAGAGGTCGTAATAGAGGTGATTCAGTTTACAAGTTTCAGTGAGGGAAACGCTGTATGTGTGTAAAGGATGGCAGGGAGGAAGGAGAAAGACAGGGGAGGCCAGGGTGATAAAAGCAGGAAGGGAGAAGGCACTGTGAGAGAATCTGCTCTAAAGGGGACAAAAAATCGTAGCAAATAGAGAATCAGTCTACGAGTTTGGGTGTTGGAGAGAATGGAAATGTGTGGGAAGGAGATGACAGGAGAGGGTAAGATGATAAATACAAGAAAAGATAAGAATAGCAGAACTTACTTAAAAAGGGGGACAATGGGTGATAGTAGAGGTTATTCAGTTTACAGGCATGAGTGTGGGGAAACCTGAGGAACGAGTAAGGTGGGAGGGAATGAGAAGGGAGGAGAGGGTAAGATGATAAAAGTGGAAAGGAAGAAGTTACAGGGAGAGCCGGAACTTGCTCCAAAGGGGACAAAGGATGGTAATAAGGGGTGATTCAGTTTGCAAGTTTGAGTGTTTGACAATCTGACGAGCGAGGAGGACAGCTGGAAAAAGGGAGAAGAGGAGAGTAGAGAAGATACTAAAGGAAGGATGAGAAGGGCAAGGTGAACAGCAGTACTTACTCAAAAAGGGGAAAATAAGCAGTAATAAGTTGTGATGATGCAGATTACAGTTTGGGTAAGAAAGAGGAGGAGGAGGAGGCAGTAAGGGTGCAGGGAGAGATGGAGGAGAAGATGGATGGCAGAAAAACAGGTAATGGGACGAAAAAGGGCGAAATGTATTAAGAAGAGAACAAGAATGACGTGAAGGAGAGAGAGAGAGAGAGAGAGAGAGAGAGAGAGAGAGAGAACTAGAATTCTGAATTTGCTGAAGCAATATTCAAAGAACTCCACATTCCAGATGAAAATATTTTTGTTATCGTTGTAAACCTAATATTAAGATAATTTTGGTATGACTCAAAATTTTACGGATTTTGACCTCTGACCTTGACGTCAAGGTCAAGGTCATTCATACTATGCAAATCATGTTCACTCCTGATCCACTACATTTGCACCGAGTTTGGTCCAAATCGGCCGATTTAGCACTGTCAGGCATGAGGAGGCCAATCTGATTTTCCTCAATTTCTCAAAAAGTATTTGTTGGATCTCAGTATCAATACCCAGGTGCTCTAGTGTTGGCGACTACATACTGAAACATTTGCAAAGCAATCGATTCAGTAGTTTTTGCTGGAAAAAAAAAAAGGCGCTAATGCGGTGCTAGTGCTAGGAAAAATTTTTTTTGTCAAAAGAAGCCTGCAACCAAGATACATCATTCCTGAAAATTTCGAGTCTCTATCGCGAACGGTCTTGGAATGCCAGCCTTAAAGATCTTCCTTAAAAAAAAAAAAAAAAAAAAAAAAACGGTAATATCTACAACATAAATATGAAATCCACAGAAAGTGGAGTTTTTAATGAAATGGGAAGAGAACGAAGAGAATATGAAACGAAGAAGGGATGAAAGGCGGAAGGCAGAAAGTGAGGACAGTTCTCTCTCTCTCTCTCTCTCTCTCTCTCAACATCACCACCCCAAGAGGCCTCCCTGAGATTGGGTCTGAGGTTTACAAAAGCAAGGGGGAGTTTTCTGGGTTTGGAGATGAAGAAAAAAAAAATGATTTAAAAAAAAAATTTCAAGACATATTTCCATCGTCCAGCGCGGTTCCTTGACCAGCGAGAAGAAGGATTTTCAGGGTAATCAGAACGTCCATTCAAAAGCCAAAGTTAGTATCAATTCCGTAGTAATTTATTTTTACAGGATATGGGAATGAGAGTCTGAAATCTAGGTCTGGTTGAAATTGTTGCTTTCTTAAAATAGAGACAGTTTCTGCAGGTTAGTAATATTCTCCCATTTACACCTACGATCCATTCTTTGTCGCAAGCGAATTTTTTTTTTCTTTAAGTAAGAAGGAAAATTATATAGTTTCTTTTTCCTTGATGTTCATTCACTAACTTAAACGTAATTCCATGCTATAACAAAGATATGTCTTTTTCCTAGTTTATTTACAAACTTATGATCAATTTCTTACCGTAAATCTGATGTTTCTGGATAAAGGGCAAGGAAGGGAGAGAGCAGAATCTTTGCATATCTCTTGCTCTTCTTAAAAAAAATCTTAAGTTGTGTGAGGAATAATACCGTAAGTTAGTATATGAAACTCCTTCCAATATCATTTTTTGCATATATACCGTACAAAAGGATATTACCCAGATATAGCCAAAACCAAATCGCATAGAAAGAGGTGTTAGGGAGCTTCTTTAACCACTGAGAATACGGGTCAATGTGGCCAGGAATTTCACAATGAATGAATCCCAATTTGACTTTTTTGCTTGATTTTTTGAAGATGGGACGATACTATAGGATTCAGCTCTCTGTTTCCCTTTATTTTTCAAACTTAATTCCCCTTCGCCACCCATCAGATCTCTCTCTCTCTCTCTCTATTTGCTCCATGTACCAGCTACTTATCTCACCACATCCACCCATGCAATTCGTCCTCCCCATCCACCCAGCTACCTCCACCTTCCCATCCACCCAGCTACCTCTACCGCCCTATCCACCACCTACCTTCCCTCGCTCCCCCACCATCCCCCTAGCCCCGTGCCCCGAGAATGTGCACCTTCAGAAAAGACCCCCCCCCTGCTCTGAGAAGTTAAGCGAGAAGGGCCAAGATTATACAGGCAAGAAGAAGTTAGGGGCCCAAGTTGAAGGCCTCTGATGACGCACGCTAAGGAAAATCTCCCAAAGTGACGAGATCTTTTGGGGAGTACCTGGAGGAGGGAGATAGCTGGGGAGGAGAGATTAGAGATACTGGGAGAGAGAGATTAGAGATGCTGGGAGAAAGAGGGAAAGAGAGAGAGGGAGCGAGTAGGAGGAGAAAAAGGACCGGGGAAGGAAAGTGGGAGTGGTAGGTTAAAGAGACTGAGAAAGCAGGGATGATGTAAGACTTCGGAAAACAATGGAATATATCTATAAAATGTTACCTCTTT
>NC_136977.1:6202157-6257157 GCF_032717465.1 Coenobita brevimanus | reverse complement strand
TTTCATATTCTGTTGACATATCCGCATACTTGTCTGAATTTTAGGACTCTCCCTCCCTCCCTCCCTCCCTCCCTCCCTCCCTCTCTCTCTCTCTCTCTCTCTCTCTCTCTCTCACTGACAAACTTTGGAACAATAAGGATTACGTTACTATTATGGGCAAACCACTTCGCTGGGGCCATCGAGTCTGCCTCCCCCCCTTCTCCCTCTCTCTCTCTCTCTGCAGTTATTAATGTGTGTGTGTCTACGTGGCCATGAATATGTAAGTAGCCACCCTCCCCCATCACACATACTCCCAAAAGGCTTCGTCTGCATTTATCTAGGATCATATACGATTTCCAGGATAAATAACACTCTATACAATTTCCAGGATATACAACACTCTATAAAATTTCCAGGATAAACAACAATATACAATTTCCAGGATAAACAACAATATACAATTTCCAGCATAAACAACACTCGATACAATTTCCAGGATAAACAACACTCCATACAATTTCCAGGATAAACAACGGTCTATATCGGTTAACAATCATCAGAAATCGTACTGTTTTTCGTATTTCCTTTTTTTTTATTTGAACAATGACTCTAATTTGTTTGTGGTGTTTGTTGGATCAAAATCCCCCCAAAACACTGCAATAAACATCTCAAGGTCAAGAATGTTTAGTAAATAAGAACCAGAAGCTAATGTCTCAGAATTTCCTTCTGGCTTTCCTCTCATCCACAGTCTCACAAGGCGGGTCGTATCATCTATCTGTCTATCTACCTGTCCATCTATCTATCTAACTATCACATACAATACTTCTAGACTTATTCAGCTTCCATCCATGCTAATCCTAATAATACAACATTAGCTCGAAGGATTTATACATTCGCTGACACCTTTACCTTAATTACACCTGAGATTATTCCAGAGATATTTCACGTCTTATCCTTAGCTGCTCTATCCTCACCCTTAGCTGCTCTATCCTTATCCTTAGCTACTCTATCCTCACCCTTAGCTGCTCTATCCTTATCCTTAGCTACTCTATCCTCACCCTTAGCTGCTCTATCCTCATCCTTAGCTACTCTATCCTCACCCTTAGCTGCTCTATCCTCATCCTTAGCTGCTCTATCCTTACCCTTAGCTGCTCTATCCTTATCCTTAGCTGCTCTATCCTTATCCTTAGCTACTCTATCCTCATCCTTAGCTGCTCTATCCTCATCCTTAGCTGCTCTATCCTCACCCTTAGCTGCTCTATCCTTATCCTTAGCTGCTCTATCCTCATCCTTAGCTGCTCTATCCTCATCCATAGCTGCTCTATCCTTATCCTTAGCTGCTCTATCCTTAGCTGCTCTATCCTCATCCTTAGCTACTCTATCCTCACCCTTAGCTGCTCTATCCTCATCCATAGCTGCTCTATCCTTATCCTTAGCTGCTCTATCCTCATCCTTAGCTGCTCTATCCTCATCCTTAGCTTTTCTATCCTCATCCTTAGCTGCTCTATCCTCATCCTTAGCTGCTCTATCCTCATCCTTAGCTGCTCTATCCTCATCCTTAGCTTTTCTATCCTCATCCTTAGCTGCTCTATCCTCATCCTTAGCTGCTCTATCCTCATCCTTAGCTACTCTATCCTCATCCTTAGCTACTCTATCCTCATCCTTAGCTGCTCTATCCTCATCCTTAGCTGCTCTATCCTCATCCTTAGCTGCTCAACATCAACCTGAGAAAATATGTAACTATAGAAATGTTTAAGTAGAAAGACATACCTGAACGTGACTGAATCCTCTACCTGGCCCTCAAACTGGGATCTGTTGAGTAAGAAATCCATAATCAGAAAAAAACAGCAGAACAAATATCATATAAAATCATCCTACTCAGAGAAACACCAGCAAGTATTAAAAAAAGAAAAAAAAAAGTTTGAATTAAAGACTATAACCCAACCTTCATGGAGTCTCATACACTCACATATCGTTTTCTTTATTACAATTACGTTTTCCTTTGGTGAGTATGACCTCTAAAAATATGCGTAACACTTAGCATCTTAAATTTGCTCACTGTCTCTTAAATCAACCATATGTCTAAGCTTCCTAGTGCCTCTTCCTTGCCACCTTTTTTTTTTTAGGTTAACTATTTTTCCCTTACTATTTTATTTAAAGAGAATATCCGGATGTACTATGCAAAATAAATCGCTGAGGGAGAGATGTTTGCAAGTTTCCTCAAGCCACGAGAATATGGTTCATGACGCCTACGTTCTTTGACACATACACACACACACACACACACACACACACACACACACACACACACACACACACACACACAAATAAATACCTACACATACACGCCCGCCGCAAAATCGTCATTCTACGGCGTCACGAAAGACTATAGGAAATTAAAATGGTTCCCTATAAAAATACTATTGCCATTATTATTACAAAGGACAGTGTATCAATTGCAGTTTCTCTCTTCTTTCTTCTGTGCCAAAATAAATGTCAGCGATAATCAGGAATATGTATCAGCAAAGTAACGCAGGCGTTCTATGGCTGACAGAAAGGTGAATAGGGCTGAGCATATTATCCCTTCAGTCAAAAGAAGTATTTTATTTTATTCTTGCTCTCTAGACGATTTTATTGAACTCAGGATTCTCTCTCTCTCTCTCTCTCTCTCTCTCTCTCTCTCCCGACCCTAAGCTGAATAAAATCGTCTGAAGGTGTCGAAAATCAATTAGTTATACTATACGTCACAGGACTGAGATTTAAAGCTGAATTTCAATATGGGCAGAATTTAGAGAGGAGAATCCATTTTCTAACACTTCTATCCGTGTTCTACATTCAGGGATAACTAAACTAATACCGTCTGGCTAGTGCGGATTCCAGCTCACACTCCCTCATTTACATTCCCTGACAGTTTTCCGGAACTTGAAGACTTCTAAAAAAAATACAAAAAGTTAAAAATCACGTAAACGAAAATCTGTAATTCAATAAGCACGAGTCACTTTGCATGTTGAAAAGTGTAAGAAAAATAAGAAAAAATAAAGACAGCAGCTGCATCACCAATATCATGCCCCCCCTCTCTCCCCCTCCCGTTTTCCTTTCTCCCTCCCTTTTTCCTCTCCTCTCCCTCTCTATTCTTCTTCTCCTCCTCCTCCTCGTTTCTTCTCTACCCCTTTCCAACCTTTTTACTCTTCCTCATCCCGGTTTTCCTCTCCCTATGGTCTTTTTATTTCTCCCCCCTCTCCCTCCCATTTTCCTTTTCCCTCCTTATCCTCTCCCCATGTCCCCTTTTCCCCTCTCCCCTTCCCAACTTTATCCTCCCCCACCTTCCTACCCCTCAGAGCTACCCACTTCTCCCCGCCTTCCTCACGACGGCTAACAGGGGAGGAGAAGAAATAGAACGAGAGGCAGAGAGAAAAACGCATCCTTCCGTCAAAAAATTTAGCGGTGGAGTTCCGTATTATATTCCGCGGTGGCCGTGTCGGAGTTTCCTTGTTAGACAGTTTTCCGCCGGGCTAACTTTACGGAGGCTGGCAAAAGCGTGAGTTTGTGTGTGTGTGTGTGTGTGTGTGTGTGTGTGTGTGTGTGTGTGTGTGTGTGTGTGTGTGTGTGTATGAGTTAGAAGTTTTTGAGGAGGACAAGGAGATGGAAGTGTGTGTGTGTGTGTGTGTGTGTGTGTGTGTGTGTGTGTGTGTGTGTGTGTGTGTGTGTGTGTGTGTGTTTGGCCGCGTCCCTCTGCAGCTTGGGGTTGGGTGGGCAAGGTAATTCAATCTGTTTTATCTTATTCTGATTTTCTCTTCTTTTCAGGTACGTCTGACATCTGCAGAGGAACACACCTGAATCTGTATGTATATGTATGTATGTATGTATGTATGATGTATGTACGTATATATGTACGTATGTATTTTGGTTTTTATTAGTGCACAGGCTCTCAAGAATCCCCAACATCCCTATACAGTGCGACCAGAATGAATCACTGACCAAAACTGGGTGATTAGTTTTAGCGATAGACCTCAGCAATGTTTTAATAATTTACTAATGTGGCAAATAAGAGTACCATAATGTTTCTGGAATATACTTAAGACTTTCTATGCATAAAGAGGTGTTTGAGAATTAACATGAAAATCTGCGGCAGAAATCTTACATGAATGAGTAGTGGAAATAACGTCCAGCTTAGAGTTTAATTCACACTACAAGTGAAATTTGAAACTCTGTGAAACATGAAACTGAAAATACACACAGAATTAACCAAAGTACTTCGTGAATTACCATTTACACCTCAATTTTTTTTCTACCAAGGAGTGTATAAATGTTCTCCAATAATAACCATTTTTGTTTATTCTTATCACGGACATCAACTTCAGAACCATAAATAGCTACATGCAAATAAGAATTTTTAATAGTTGTGCTTGCATCATTTATACCGTAGTGTGGCCAGAGAGTTCAGGAAAGGTCCAGTGTGTGTCAAATGAACGAAAGGCTGAGTTGTTAGCCTGTCTCTTACGCCATCACACACTCCCGGATTTAGCCCTGCCCTGGTTATGATGTGCGACGGGGTGGGCTCTCTCCTGTAATGCTGTGTGTGTAAAATCTAGCTCCGTAAGTGTGTGTGTGTGTGTGTGTGTGTGTGTGTGTGTGTGTGTGTGTGTGTGTGTGTGTGTGTGTGTGTGTGTGTGTGTGTGTGTGTGTGTGTGTGTGTGTGTGTGTGTGTGTGTGTGTGTGTGTGTGTGTGATTTTTAATTTTTTGTGTGTCACTTGGGTCTGTATGGAAGTATGTATGTTTTCTAGAGCCACTAATGTATATCTGTATATGTATGCATGTACAGCAAACATTATGTAAATAATGAATGTATATGCATATTCTGGTGTCCCTGTTTTATGCATCCGACTCTGGGCACTGGCTTTAAAATCCGTTCCCTAGGACCCAGTAATTCTCTGTAACACACACCTCCCATGTCACCATCTCGGCGCCAATACCCACCGTCCATATTGAATAAACGAAAAGGCTGTATCATAAAGAACCGATGCATTGGTATTTGTGGGGCTGTTTTTACATGCCGGTGGATCTCATGGTGGATAAGTCGAGTCCGTTTTAACAAGGCCCAAATTCTTAAAGTGGTCCCTGCTCCTGCTCCAGCCGAGAATCTAACATCCGTCCATTAAGACAGCAGACCACCACTCCACCGACTCATTCATTTAAAAACATGAACGAGTAGGTATGTATGTATGTATGCTGGTGTCACCTGGATCTGTAAATTCATATCTTTCGTCATATAATTTTCCCTTCCCCTGTTGCAGTACCTTCCTCGCCATCCCATCTTAGTTCACTCAGCGCCCCTAGTGGAGATGTCCGCCTTACACTTCACGTAAATGACCGGGGAAAAAAATAAGTAGTTTCGAGTGTATTTCAATGCCTCTGTAGCTGTGAGGGGACGTGGATGTCTAAAAAATATTCATGGTTGGGAGGAGATACATTTTTGGTTCTGTTATGTTCGAACTGTCAAGAATTTCATATATCATTTTTGAGTTTCTGATAAAAATGTTACGTTCACACACACACACACACACACACACACACACACACACACACACACTCTCTCCCTCTCTCTCTCTCTCCCTCTCGTGTTGTTTCTTCTTCCTTCACTCGTAATTTCTGTTTTCCTCTCACTCAACCTTTTCATCTGCCGATTCTCTCTCTCTCTCTCTCTCTCTCTCTCTCTCTCTCTCTCTCTTATTCAGCTCACCCTTCAGCCATATATCATTTTTGCATTTCCAATAAAACTGTCACATTCACTTACTCGCTCGGTTCTCTCTCTTCCCTGCTAAAAATTCACACCTCAGTCTAACATTATTTTTGGAATTATTAAAAATTTCACGTCTCTCTCTCTCTCTCTCTCTCTCTCTCTCTCTCTCTAACAAGGGGCCACACAAGTCGACCGCACAACATCGCCTTTGCATCTTATCACCGTGACAAGACAAGGCTGTTTTACATTATTTATTTATTTATTCATTTACTGTTTATTTTGTAACGCCTTCACTCCAATGGCGCACTTTTTTCTACTTTAACTTCCAGCTTAAAGACAATTTTATTGACCCTGAGACCTTATGTAACGTAGGGATTTATTGAGAGATTAACTTCTCCCTTTCGGTAAGTCCCCCCTTAGCTGAATAAAACCGTCTGGAAACAGGGAGAATAAAAAATAAAATAGGGATCACTGTACTGAAAGGGTTAAAAATAAAGATAAAGAACAGAGGTAGAGTTTGTCATGGATGTTTATTTATTCATTTATTTATTTTATTTTTACCCCGTCCCTGTAATCGTGTGTTTTATTTGCTATTTATTGTTGCCACCAGACGATTTTATTTAGCTTCTGAGTGTCTTTGAAATGGAAGAGTTTGATATGGCTTTCATTATCCACTTCAGAACTACAGGTCTGTCTTAACTGAAAAAAAAAAAAATCTGTTGATAGCAAAAAAAAAAAAAAAAAAAGAAAGAAAGAAAGAAAAGAAAAGAAAGAAAGTCATCGATTGTAAGTGAGTCTCTGTCGTCTTTGTTGTGTCTGTGCCTTTTGTTTGCTGATTATCTCCGCCAACGAAAGTAGACGGACGCAAGATTTTCACTTTCTCCTGTCTCACTCTTTGTACATTACATTTAAAAGAAATGTAGAATCATCAATAATAAGTAGTATACGATAAACATGAAGATTTAAGGTGATAACTCTATTCAGCCACGGAAGATGTGATAAAATTTTGGTAAACTTTTTAAGAGATCAAGGGCAATGGTAACTAACTGAATACCATCTCAGTGTAGCCTGGCCGACTACTGACCTCCCTTCAAGTTATTCTCACCACCAAATATGGACAGAGATTATGCTTGCACGTCTGCCTGTTCCTGTGTCCGTCGAATTACTGATTAACTAATACGAAGATCCAGCTGAAAATTTGCCAAATGTGTCCCTAGGAATGATGTATTATTTTCGTGCCGGCATCTGAGTACAAGGTCAGTGCATTTTTTTTTTTTTTTTTTTTTTGGGGGGGGGAAATACAGTATGTGCTTCACTATGACACCTTTTAATTCTGTCTGCGCCGTATTCCCGTCAGACTGGGAGATTCGTAACATCATTTCCCCAGCGATTTATTTTGCCCATTACTCCTTAACCAATCGATCTGATGACGTTCTTTATTTTTTCAGTCTTCCCATATCCAGACGGTTTATTTATGACAAACCTCAGGTAAGAAAGGGGTTGAAGGCTTGATCTAACACCTCCAGTTCGAAAAAGTCTCTCCAAGGCTTATACATCAGGAGGTAGAAAGTATAAGAAATACGTCATGGAGGTGAATGGGTTAACATCTTTTCGTATGTTAATAAAGTAAACTATGTAGATTTTAATATTCGGGGTCAGACACAACGAGGTATTTTTCATTCACCTAAACCTCTGCCCCAGGTTCAAGACAGAGTGGCGTTTTTTAAGTCTCCTTACAGGTTTCCAATCGATTTACTTCCAAGTCTGTCGCTACTTTTGCCCCGCCACACTCCTTACCCCCTTCACGTCGATGACACTGTAATTTACTTTTGGTGTCTCCAGACGATATTATGTAGCTTGTGGAGATTTTATGAAGCAGGGGAGTTACATACGGTCTGACCTGAAAGGCCAATAAGAGCAAGGATGATTTTTTTTTTTTTTCCAGGAGACTGGAAATCGTTCCCTCTAAGAAAAAACAAAAACATGGATAACAGAGAGTCAACTCAAGATCCGTACATTTCGAGATACCTGGACACACTGCGTTTGAAAGACTGGAGATCACAGGCAGTAGAAAATACAGACAGAGGGAGACAGTTCCAGAGCTGACCTGTTGCATATATGAAGGACTGGGAGTAACTGTTAACTCTTGCATTAGAGAGCTGGACAGAAAAGGATGAGAGTTTGTTGCTAGACGGGTGCTACGTGCCCGCCGTAGTGGTGGAGGGATGCTGATTCATGGGGTTTAGCAGCATAATAAATAAAGGCAAGTTGGCAATTAATCACGGTACAGGGTGCCAAGAAACATCCCGCAGTTCCTGGCCATTCTGAGGGCTCTAGACTGTGCAGGAGACAAGGACGAGATTCACCAACAAACTTACATTCAACTCGCAACTCACAGTTTTATCTGCAGGAAGAACAAGGGGCATGGGATGTGTTTGCACTCTACAAGAAAAAGAAAGGAAATATCTGTTAAAATTCTCCTCTCCTCATCAAGCTTTCCTTTTGTAGTAAGAGGTATGGGGCGATTTAACACCGTCTTGTCCTGGCTGCAAAAGAAACTAGCTCCGTAAAATCCCGAGAGCATTCAAGGACATACACAGCTAAGAAAAATATGCCAATAAATCGCTACAGAGGAAGAGCCATTAAGTCTCCCATGGCAACGAAAATACTGATTTATTGTTGTGTTTTGCTACCAGTATCATTTATTGTTTACTGTTTATCAGACACTCCGTATCGCACCGCTGGAACACTGCAAGAAAGGCACAACAAATCACAACTGACTCGACAGCAGAGAAACGGTGCAGGAAAAAAGGATGACAAAGGACCAAGACCACAGAAAATAATAACAAAAAATACAAAGGCGTTCATTAAGAGAAGTACACATGTTTTCGTGTTGTCTAGTGTCCAGTTGTACCTATATGTGGAACTACTTTACATACTATCTGGTTCATGAATCATTTACTGGATAATTTCTACATTCCTACACCACTGAACACGGCAGCAAAGAACACGAGCACAAGTGTATCCTTAATTATGTACGCAAATATACATGAATCACGCAACGCTTAAAAACATCTAGAGAAGCACCCTGAAATGTACTGTTTATTACTCTTATTATTTTCCAGTGCTCGCCTCTTCTACTAACCTCGTCACATCTCGCCTCCCTTGTCTGTCTCTCTTTTTCCTTGCAACCACAGTCTCCATTTCTCTTCTGGTGCCGCGTCTCGTCCTCTCATCTCCTTTCCAGCACATTACCCTTCCTTTATGTCTCTGTGCCCTCTT
Organism: Coenobita brevimanus; assembly: GCF_032717465.1. Classification (NCBI taxonomy): domain Eukaryota; kingdom Metazoa; phylum Arthropoda; class Malacostraca; order Decapoda; family Coenobitidae; genus Coenobita; species Coenobita brevimanus. The sequence continues at coordinate 6,248,155 of NC_136977.1, read as the reverse complement.
TTACCTCCTCTTTCGCTTTATTATTGTCCTCACATCCTTTTTCGCACGCCTCTCCTATGTCCTTCTTTTCTTCTATTTTTCTCGCCATTCTCCCTTTTCTCTACCCTGGCTCGTATATTCTCAACTCTCATTTCTGCTGCTGTCTTTTTTTTTCCTCTATGGCCTCCTGCTTTACCCCTCATTCTTCTTCCTTTTTCCCTTTTACTTACCTTTTTATTTACTCTCTTTTCCCTCCCCTCTGTTCACTAACTCTCTTTCTTCCCCTCATTTTCCGTTATAAGTTTTCTCTCATTCTCTTCCATCCCCTTGCTTCCCTTTTTTTGCACTTTTGTTTTCTTCATCTGTACCTGTTCTTATTTACCCTTTCTGATTTTCCTCTGTTTTCACCCTTTTCAGTCTTTCTTTCCTCTCATTTTCTGCATTTCTCCCTGTGTACTATTTTCCTCTATAATCATCAGGGGTGAAGTAAGGTGCAGCTGCCTGGGATTCTAAGAAGGTGTCTTGCGTTCCACTCTCTTTTACCCCTGGGGGTAGGGGGGTTTCAAGAATACTCCCCCAGTATCCCTGCTTGTCGTACGAGGCGACTAAAAGGGTTGGTGGTGGGTTAGTGCCCCACCCCGTAAAAAGAACTAACTAAAAAAGCAAATAAAGCGCCTCGGACCCGGACGGACCATACGTTGACGACTAAGGAACGGACAAAGGACATTCTGAGGGTAGGAACGTGGAATGTGAGAGGAGTGAATGATGAAGTGAAAGAGAGAGAGATTGTCCAGGTGCTTGAGGATGCAAAAGTGGATATATGTGGATTGACTGAAACTAAATGGAAAGGTGAAAGGATGAGAGAATGGGAATACGGTGTAGGTATATGTGCTTGAGTCAGTGAGAATGAGAGGGCAAGAGAGGGAGTATGTCTGATGATAAGCAAGAAGTGGAAGGAGAATATAAGAGAGTATGGAACAGTGGGTGCAAGGATTGTATGGGTGAGGATGAAAGTAGGTATACAAGCATGGGCGATTGTATGTGTGTATGCTCCAACAGAGGATCAAGTGGCAAGAGTGAAAGATGAGTTTTGGGCGAGAGTAGAAGCATGTATGGACAAGTTTGAGAGGAGCAAGAGAGTGCTGTTGATTGGAGACATGAATGGCAAAGTCGGGAATGTACGAGTGGATGGAGTGGTTGGTCAGTGGGGTGTGCCAGCGGAAGTAGATGGGAATGGTAGTGCTTTGGTGGACATCTGTGCTGGTAAGGGGTTGGCAATAGCCAACACCTACTTTCGTCATAAGATGATCCACCGGTATACATGGAGAGTAATGAGGAGGATGGATGGTGAACTTGTTGAACGAAAGGCAATGATAGACTACGTGTGTGTGGATGAGCGAATGAGAAGACAAGTGTTGGATGCAAGGGTGTGGAGGGTGGGGGAATGGAGTCTCGGACCATCACTTAGTGATGGCCAAGGTAGAGCTGCAAAAGAAAGTGGTTGAGGAGGCGAAGGGGAAGACAGGAGGAAGCAGCTCCTGTGAGAAGAGTGGAGAAATTGCATGATAGTGAGAAGAGGACAGAGTATAAGAGCATAGTGGAAGAAAGATTGGGAAGGTATGAGCTAGAGCAGATGGAAGGGGTGGAAGACGTATGTAAGATATTCACGGAAGAGAGAAGCGCAGCGTGTGAGGCGGTTTGTGGAGTGAGGAGGAGATGCAAGGGTGTGCAAGGGACAGCATGGTGGAATGATGAGGTGAAACGAGCTGTGGAACAAAAGAAGAAGGCATATGGTGAATGGTTGGCGAGTAGAGGAAGGGGAGAAGATGAGAGAGAGAAAGAGAGAGGTATATGTGAGCAGGAGAAGGGAGGTTAAGAGACTGGTGAAGGAGAGTAAGAAGAAAGTGGATGAAGAGTTTGGGAGGAATCTGAGTGTGAAATGGAGGGAGAGTAAGAAATTGTTTTGGAAGGAGGTAAAGAAAGTAAGGCAGTGTGAAAGGGAAATAGTAGGGGAGTGAAAGATAGGAATAATAGATTGTTGGTGGAGAGAAGAGAGAGAAATTGAGGAGATGGAAGGAGCACTTTGAGGATTTGTTGAATGTAGAGAGTGAGAGCAGTGTGAGTATAAGTGGTTGGGGAATGGCTGGGAGAAGAAGAGATGAGAGGAGGGAGGAAGAGATCAGTAGGGCGGAAGTAGTGGAAGCGATGAAGAAGATTAAGCTGGGAAAGGCCCCAGGAATTGATGGAGTGTGTGGTGAAATGCTTAGGTATGGGGGTGAGATTGTTGTGGAGTGGATATGGAAGTTGTGTAGATTGGCTTGGGAAGAGGGAAGGGTTCCAGAGGACTGGAAATCAGGTATAATTGTTCCTCTGTACAAAGGAAAAGAGGGAGAGAGAAGTATGTGGTAACCATAGGGGTATTTGCCTTCTTAGTGTGACTGGTAAAATATATGGTAGAATACTCATTGATAAGGTTAGGCATATGACAGAGGAGCTAGTTGGAGAAGAACAAGGGGGATTTAGGAAGGGAAAAGGGTGTGTAGATCAGATATTTGTTCTAAGATGTTTAGTGGAGAAGTATCTAGAGAAGGGAAGGAAAGTGTACGCTGCCTTCATGGACTTGGAGAAAGCTTATGACAGAATAGATAGGAAAGGTATGTGGAAGGTATTAAGAATATATGGAGTGGAGGGGAAATTGCTGAGTGCTGTGAAGAGTATGTACGAGGGAGCTAGGGCTACGGTGCGAGTGGATGGTGAGCTGAGTGAGTTCTTTGATCTCAATGTGGGACTGAAACAGGGGTGTGTAATGTCTCCATGGCTGTTTAATATATATATGGATGGGGTCGTAAAGGAGGTACAAGGTAGGGCAGTGGATGTGGGGGTGGCCCTAATGAATGAGGGTGAGATTTGGAAGCTTCCGGTGTTGCTGTTTGCTGATGATACAGTATTGTTGAGTGAAGATGAATGGGAGTTGCAAGGTTTGGTGAATGAATTTGGGACAGTGTGTAGGAGGAGGAAGCTGAAAGTTAATGTAAACAAAAGTAAAGTTATGGTGTTTGAGAGGAATGAAGTCACAGAGTGTGCAGTGAGGTTGGATGGTGAGGATATGGAGAATGTGAGTGCATTCAAGTACTTGGGTAGTGTGATGAGTGAGGATGGAATTTTGGGGGATGAAGTACGTGAAAGGGTACAGCAGGGAAGGAAGGTTGTTGGCACACTGAAAGCAGTGATGAGAAATAGGGAGGTGAGTATGGAAGTTAAGAAGTCACTGCATGATGGTATTGTGATCCCTACCCTGACGTATGGAAGCGAGGCGTGGACCTTGCAAGAGGGGAACAAGTCAAGAGTGAGAGCAGTGGAAATGAGTTACTTGAGAGGAGCATGTGGAGTGACATGGAGGGACAGGTTGACGAATGAAGAAGTGAAGGAACGTTGTGGGGTAGATGTGGATGTGGTTGAAAAGATTAGGAGAAATACACTGAGGTGGTTTGGACATGTGGAGAGGATGGAGAATGAAAGACTGACTAAGAGGGTGTATGTAGGTGAGGTGGAGGGAGGGAGAGGGAGGGGTAGACCGAGGATGAGGTGGAGGGATGGAGTTGAGAGGTATATGAGGGAGGGGGGGGTGAGTTGGGGGGAGGGGAGTCAAATGGTGGGTGACAGAGTGACTTGGAGGCGTTTTGTCTGCGGCCACCCTTTGCGGGATTAGGGCGTCGGGCTATAGATAGATAGATAGATAGATCATCATTCTCAGGCGTCCTTTCCTTTCATTTTCTTCATCTCTCTCTCTCTCTCTCTCTCTCTCTCTCTCTCTCTCTCTCTCCTACTTCCCACATCCACCTTGTCCACTGCTTTTATTTTTCCCTTCTTTATTTCCTCTCTTTATTGCCATACCTTAAATATTTCTTCATGTATTCTCTCTCCCTTCTGCTTCTCTTCCTACCTGTCCTTCCTTCTTCCCGGTTAACATTTTTCTAAACTTTTCTCACTTTCTCGGTTTATAATTTTTCTCCCACTCTTAATTTCTTGACATTTTCTTCCATTGTCTTTCATATTCCTCACATTTTTCTCCCTTTCTCAGTTTCACCACCTCACTTCATCCTTCCCGCCATCTCTCTCTCGTTCCATTTATTCCTTTCTTCTCTCCTATTCTCTTCACTTTGCACCTTTTCAGTTGTTCCTTTTTCTTCAAATTTCTCACCTCCTTCCTCCCCTCTTGCCACCTTTCCTCTTTATCTTGGTTTCTATTCTTCCTCATCTACCTACATCTTCGTTTACTCTTTCGCTATTACTTTCTCGTTAGCTTTTCACTCCTCCTTCTCCTCCTCCTTCGTTTTCCTCCCTCCCTCTATATCCTTTTTTCCTACCTTTCCATCTTCCTTCTTTGCATTTCCCATCTCCTCGTCCTCCTCCCCATCTCCATTACTCTTTTGTATTTGTATTCCCTACACTTTCATCGTTTTTTCATTTTCTTCATCCACTGTCTTCCATTCATTTTCCTCCTTCTCTCTCTCTCTCTCTCTCTCTCTCTCCCACCACGTTCTCCTTTCATACCTCCCCTTTCTGCTATCTTCTTCATCCTCCAACAATTCTCCTTCGTCTTCCATCTCCCTGCTTCCTTCTCTCTTCTCCATCCTTCTCCTTTCTTCTTACCCCCTTTCTTCCTTCTTCCCTATCAATTTCCTCTCGTTTTCATCCTGTTTCCCTTGCCTCCCTCTTCTTCTACAAATCCTCCTTCTCCTCCTCTTCTCATACCCCCTTCCTCCCTTCTTCATTATCAATACTTTAGCACTCCTCCTCCTCCTCCTCCTCCTCCTCCTCCTCCTCTTCTTCTTCTCCTCCTCCTCCTCATCCTTCTACTCTCGTACCCCCGTCCTTCCTTCTTCCCCATCAATTCTCTCTTGTTTTCCTCCTCCTCCTCCTCCTTCTCCTCCTCCTCCTCCTCTTCCCTCCACCACAACGACCCCTATAAACCATGTCGCGGGCAGAAGTCAACGAAGCAGAGAAATAAAGAGGTTGGACTGGGGGGGGAGAGGAGGGGGGGGGGATACGACCGCCCTCAGACAAACGCACAATCCCAACCTCACACATTCCCTCCCCTCGCCCTTTTGACGCCATGTTGGGCCAGAAATTCGCGGTGTAATACAAGGGATTAAGGGGGATTGGAACTTTTATTTGGTTTCTTGCAGGGTTGATTTTTACTGGGATTAAGGCTGGATTAATATTTTTTTTAAGTATCCCCTTGAAAAATCATACGCAATCCAATTAAGGCAATGAATAAATAAGACGATTACAGCCAGCTATTTATTCCATTCTTTGAGGCATGGAGAAGTGACAAGGGTGGAAACAGATGCCAAATTACTATCATCCTTCTAACATCTAACAATCTCTCTCCTTCCTATACTCCGTCTACTTTTATTAAGCGTGAAGCAATACTCTCGCTACTTTGAACGCCCGAGTTACAACAAGAAATTAACGCCAGGATACAGTGCTAGTCACGAAGAAGTGCTATGGATATAATGTTGAGCCGAAGCTTTGTCTTATTCTGCCACTGAGCCAAAAGAGGTAAGATGGACAAAGGCGAAAACCTCCACCTCGTTTAACATGAATGAATTATAGTATCATGTGGTACCTCTCTCTCTCTCTCTCTCTCTCTAATACCTACCATTGATACGCTGCCAAGAACGTCGGTCATCTTTACAAATATCTGAACAACGGCGCTTAGTCTCAGGCCCGGAAAGGAGTGCTACGGCCAGACGATTTTACTCAGCTGAAGCGAGGTTAGTAGCAACATTCATTAACCCCTGGAGTACGATGAAGCTTTTTCCAATTTGGACCTTGCTTTCACAGGACGATTTTATTCAGCTTACGAAAGATATGTAGTGATAGTGAAGGCTAGACGAAAGTTCAAAGACGAATTGGGACGATTTCTGAATTTTCTTTGTGTTACCTTAAGACTTTTGGAGGTGGAGGGGTTAGATAAAGCCTTACCCCTTCACGACAGGAGATCAGCTGAATAAAATCTTCTGGTTGTATCTAAAGTAAAATTAAGCAGACGTCATTTACTGGAAGTGCCTATTTAGATGTGGCTGAGAATTCCAAGGGGGTACTGAATTTTTGGACTGATTTCTGGGGTTAAATCGAACGTATTTAAGATTTTTTTAGGACACACACAAAATTTTTACTTAATTTCTAGGGTAAAATTCTAATGAGTCTGGGAATTTTCGAGAGGGCACTGAAAAATTTGTCTTGATTTTTTGGGTTAAATTGGAAGTACTGTACGTAGGAATTTTCAAGAACATACTTAAACTTTCACTTCATTTCTTGGGTCAAATTCGAATGAGTCTGAGAAATTTTTGAGAGGGCGCTGCAAAAATCTGTCTTCATTCCTTGGGTTAAATCGAACGTACTTAAGAAAATTTAAGAAAGTAATGAACATATTTACGTCATTTCTTAGGTATTAGAAAGAGTCCGGGAAATTTTCAAGAGGGCACTGAATATTTTGTCTCGATTTCTTGGGCTTAATTTCGAGTGTTTGGTGTTTTTCTGCTGATTTCTGGATTTGGAGGTGAAAGTGCAGGTGTAACTCTCATAGCACGTCAGACATCAAGCAGTAAGCCCTCCAAACACGAACTGCAGACTTTTATTCATTGGGAAATTTTGCAGAGGGGAATATTAAAGCTTGTGTGTGTGTGTGTGTGTGTGTGTGTGTGTGTGTGTGTGTGTGTGTGTGTGTGTGTGTGTGTGTGTGTGTGTGTGTGTGTGTGTGTGTGTGTGTGTGTGTGTGTGTGTGTGAGAGAGAGAGAGAGAGAGAGAGAGAGAGAGAGAGAGAGAGAGAGAGAGATTACTTTCTTGTGTGGCAGTGAAGCTTTGTTTCTGATAAGCACATGTTCCAAGAATCATCACCATCATCATCACCATCATCATCTTCAGCTTACTATCACCACACTATCACACTCAGCATAATCATCTTCACATCACTATCACTTAACTATCACCACCATCACCATCATCATCTTCAGTAACACTATCTCCACTCTCACTATCACACCACCATCATCATCACCATCACTGTCACCACACTCACTTATCAATGTCATCACCATAATCACCACCTTCACATCACTATCACAACACTATGTTACTGGTATCAACATCATCACTATCAGCACACTATCACATTCATCACTACTAAGACGGCATAACTTACTCAAATTTGCTCTCCCCTATCGTCATCATCACTACGGTACCCTCGGATCATCACTATCACCACTATCATTACTATCACCAGCACTATCATCACCTCAATCACCATCACCATCATCATCACTAACACCACCAACACTACTACCAGTCCCATTATAATCACCACCACCATCACTACCATTTCTTTCACCACCATCACCATTATCACCACCATCACCAATCCACACCTCACACGGACAAGGGAGTGAAGATGTTGAACTTTTTAATGTGTAGCAGATGTGAGAACTGGTCCGGCCTCACCTCTCTTGGGAAATCCAGGCATCATCATCATCATCATCATCATCATCATCATCATCATCAATCGTTGGCCATCATTGTCACCAACATCGTCCATTACCTTCTGTATTACTAGATTCGTTATCAGTAACACAACCACCATCATCATCATCATCACCTTCAGTACTTCATCATCACCACCATAACTTCTTTCATCACCATCACAACTACTATCACTATCACCAGCTCTCCCTCCAACAACACACCGTTTTCACCATCTTCAACATCACGACTATCATCTTCACCATAACCACCATCATCTTCACTTATCACCATGTACAATACATCAATACTTTTATCACCATTAACATCACCATCACTGTCATCATCAGTAACACTCTCACCACCCTTCCCTAACTCCCCTACGGCCATCACCACCACCACGACAATTGGCACCATCGCCATTCTCACCATCTCCTCATTGCCACTGTCCCATACCACCACTATCACCCCCATCGCATCTCTTATCACCCTAAATCACGGCCTTTATTGCCTCTTCCCCATCCCTTCCTCCCCTGCCACCCCATTCCTCCCCTTACCAACCCCTCCACCTACCCCTTCTCCCCCTCTTCACCTCCCTCAACTTCCACCACCCCATTCCTCCCCAACTAACCCCCTTCCCCTTCTCCCCTCTTTCCCCTCCTCACTTTCCACAACACCTCTCCCCTTCCATCTTCTTCCCCTTCCTCCCAATCCAGTACTTCCCATCCCGTTCAGCTTTACCATCACTTCCCTCTTCCATTTCCCCTCTTCCACTACCTCTCCCTTTTTCCTACCACTCCCCCTTACATTTTCTCCTCCCCCTTCCAGTATCCACAATCCTCCCTTCCCTCCCACCTCCCCTCTATTACCAAAACTATTACTTCATCTTCCTTTTTCCTTCTTCCCCTGCCAACACCTCCCCCTTCCCCTTTTCCCCCTACTTCTTTTCCTCTATTCCCTGTCACTACCCACTAGTTTGCCCTTTCCTTTTCCCCCTACTCTCTATTTCCTCCCCAACCACCATTATGTCTCCCCTCCCCCCGGTCTTCTCCCCTGCTCGTCCACCACCACATACACCCACATCCCCTACCCTCCTACTTTTCCCCTCCCCCTCTCCCTCTACCACCCCCTCCACAGTCATCACGTTTTATCTCCACAGTCATCACTTACCCCTCCTGTGCCGCCACCTCAGTCCCCTCCCCCCTGACTATTCCCACTCCTCTCCCTCCCACCCCTCTCCCTTTCTATCCACTCCCTTCTTATCGCCACAATCACCCATCCCCATCCCCCCTTACCCAAGCCTATACCATCCCCTCTATCCCCTATCCTTCACTCCACCTACTACCCTGTATTACCACAACCATCACCTCTCCTTCTCTACTTATAACATCATACAGCACATCTCTCTAATTCCCGCTTCCTATCACCCCATCCACCCCTATCCACTCTTCCACATTCTTCCTTTCCTTACCTCCACCCCTATCCCGTATTCCACATTCTCCCTTTCCTTACCTCTACCCCTATCCACATCTCTTCGTCCTCTCTCTCTCTCTTCCCCTTCCACCTACAATTACCATTTTTCTTCTTTAACCCCATACCCTTCACTGTCTCTGTCCACCCACTCCATATTCCCTTCCCTCACTTCAATCCACTCCATCCACACCTCCCTCCTTCCCTACCCTCTCCCCTCCACATTCTCTCTCCTTCCCTACCTCACTTTTATCCACCTCTCCTCACCCTCTCTTCCTACCCCACCTCTATCCACCTCCTTCACAGCCTCCCCCCCCTCCCCCCCCCACACACTCACCACGCCCAGGTCACCCTAAACACCCCCCCACACACACCTCATGGCCCAGGTTCACCTCTGATATTTCCCCCTCCTCTCATATTTGTGTGTGTGTGTATGTGTAAGGGAGGGTGGGGGGGGGTTGAAAATGTTCCCCTCCTCTCTGCTGGAATTACAACTGTACCTGGAAATTTAATAGTTTTCGAAAATCATATCGTACAGGCAGATAATTAAAGTCTTCCCAGATCACGTCCAGTTTATAAAAGTATTTTCACCTCTTCGCTTTGAGGAGTCTCCAGGTACCTCCGCCAACGAGGTTATGTTTCAGCCCACGTTGGTTGGTTTGTTTATTTGTTTGTCTGTTAGCAGGATTACTCAAAAAGTTATAAACGAATTCTGATGAAATTTTGTCAATGGGTGGGCCATAGGCCAAGGAAGAAATGCTTAAACTTGGGGGCGGATCCGGATCCGGAGTATCCCGCACAATATCTCCAAAAGTTCTCAATGAATTTCTATGAAATTCTGTGGAAAGGTGGGCCATGGACAAAGAAAGAACTTTTTAAATTTGAGGGCGGATCCGGATCCGGATTCGGATCCGGATCCTTTTTAATGTCAATGGCATTGGCGGAGGTAAGCGCTCTCTGAGTGCCTTCTAGTTTGCTAATAAAATTTAGTTGTGGGAGAAAGAAATTTTGAAGCCGACCTGCAGTGACAGGGTTAATAAATAAAGTTTCTAACCTAGTTATCTGAGGTGTCTTTCCTGAGCTGAACAAAACAGTCCAGCAAAAGCTAGAACACAGGCTAAAAATTGCCCACCTACTGAAAGAGTTAAATCTTCAAGTCCCTGGAATGTATTACCAAAGTTGGAATTAATCGCGTGGCGTTAGAAAAAGGAAATATGAAAGTCATCCCCAGGCAAAATGAAATTAATCTTTTATAATTTTTTAATGTACTAAAATTTTACGCGAGGAAGATCTTAAAACCTTCACTGAAATCTCGATACCAGAACTGTTAGCGTGGACGGAACCAATTCTTTCTGGCTGGAACTGGGACGTGCCTTAAATATATGACCTGGGATGGACCAAAATCTTTTCTCCGGACTCTGACCTTCATCCTCAGTGGCCGTATATTTTGCCCGACACCCCGCTCACCAAGACACAGTTTGTACCGGCCTAGTGCACCCTCCCAGTACCCTCCCTGCCCTGTACCTTACCGGGAAATATTACCCTCTGACCGCTAGGATTTCCCTGGGCTGAACAAAATCGTCTGGTGTTGTCCTGATTGAAGTACCCCGGTGCACCCATATCTGTGAAGGAGTTAATACGAGAAGAATGGTCAGTAATTATTAACTCCCTGTCTGTCTTGGGCTTCTCTCTCTCTCACGGCTGAATGAAATCGTCTGGGTTCTGCCTGATAAATCCCTTCACTACGAAAGCTCCAAGAAACTAAGCAAAATCGTCCGCTAGTAACAACGAAAGAGTTAAAACTATTCGTCATATTAACCCTCAGACTGACAGACGGAATGACAACTAAGTAGTGTAGCCTATATACACTGAACTGATAGACAGACAGACATAGACATAAACTGATATATAAACAGGCTGGCATGTAAGATAGACAGACGGATAGACAGCTAGTATTATGTTTTCATGTCTGACCTCACCTCCACCTCAGACCCACACTCCAATAGACAGAATGATTTTTATACTATATATATATATATATATATATATATATATATATATATATATATATATATATATATATATATATATACTGTATATACAGGCAGGCAGAGATGGACTGAAAGAGAGACAGCTATTACCCATTTTCATGCTGAATATCCCCTCCCCTACGTTTTACAACACTCCAGCAGTTGTGTAATCACACACACACACACACACACACACACACACACACACACACACACACACACACACACACACAGACGGATGGATAGATAGTTAGACAGATAGAGAGACAAACAGACCGATAGACAGATAGGTCGACAGACAGACAAAAAAAAAAGGATATAGATAAGCAGATAAGCCTGCTAAAGACAGATACTGACACACACATAAATAAAGAGATAAACAACCAGTTCATACATTTTCACGCTACATCACACCTTCCCACACCACTCCCTCTCCCCAGACAGATAAATAAAAAGATGCACAATGAAAGAGAGAGATAAATAAAAACAGATACACAGCCAGTACACATATTTTCACGCTACACCACACCTTCCCACACCCACACCCTCTTCCCCAGACAGCTTATTTTACTAAAAGCTTGGGAACTTGCTCGCCGCATACGAAGAGAGGGCGAAATTAAGAACCTTCTTTCCCGGGGCTTACTCCTACTTTTTCACTCGGCCTACAGCCTAACACGAGAGCTTCTGGAATTCGTGTGTGTGTGTGTGTGTGTGTGTGTGTGTGTGTGTGTGTGTGTGTGTGTGTGTGTGTGTGTGTGTGTGTGTGTGTGTGTGTGTGTGTGTGTGTGTAAAGAGCCAAAGAGCCGTTTGTGTGGTTTTGAGGGATGCTTGTGGAGTTATGCTTAGAGAAAAGAGTGTGGACAATTGAGGGAATGTGTGGGTGAGATGGAATAGAGGTAGACGTAATTAAGAGAGATGAAGTAGAAAAAAATGCTGGAGTCTTTAGTGCTTAAGTGAGGGACGCTTGTGAATTTACGCTTGTAGAGAGGGATGGAGAAATGTCAAAAGATGAAGGAAGACAGTTAATTAAAAGACATAAATTGGGGTAGATTAGGGAGGCAGAACGGTTTATTTTCCGGTATTTACCTTAGGAGTGTTTGTGGTGTTACCTGGAAATAAAGGTGGACAGTGTATAACAAAATGGTTATAAAGGCAAAATGTATAATTAAGAGGATTGAAATGGTGGAGTTGGGGCAGTCAGAATAGCTGGTTTCTTTTTTTCTTTTCTTTTTCTTGTCTGTCTGTCTGTCTGTCTCTCTGTCTCTCTCTCTCTCTCTTACATGAAGGGATGCTTGTGGCGTTATACAAGGAGAGAAATGAGGACAGAGTAAAAAGGGTTGGGGGTTGACACAATAAGCTTAGTTAAGAGGAATGAGGTAAGACGCTTTGCTTAAAATGGACTGCTAGTTTTCACGTTTCCACAAGAGGGAGAGAATTATATTTAGAGCGAGAGGTGGACAACTGAGTGTGTAGTTAAAAAAAAAAAAAGTGCAGCAGTAAACGTAATTGAGAAAAATGAAATATGGTGTTTTGGTTGAAAGGATGTGCGTGTGGTTTCTTTGTGCTTACATGAGAGAGAGAGAGAGAGAGAGAGAGAGAGAGAGAGAGGGGTCAGCTTGAAAATATATACCATCAGCTTGAAAATACATACCATCTACGCATGTATATGAGGATCTGTTTGTATGTCTATCTATCTTTTATTGCCTGTCTGCCACTGTCTAACTGTCGGAGTGTGGGTGTGAGGCGTGGGGATGTTAAGTAAACATGGTATTGGTGTGTCTACTGGTATCTGCATGTATCGGTCTATCTATCGCACCAGAACAAAAATATACACTACTGATATGTGTGGCTGTACATCCATCCATCCACCTACCCAACCATCCATCCATCCACTTATCCATCCAACCACCCATCCACCCATCCTTCACCCCCTTTACTGTCCCATCAGGAGCGTAGGGGTCCGGGGCTAGGCTAATCAGTCCAAATATTTACGACCAAAGGTGCCAGTCGGTCATCCCTGAATGGCATTATGGCTGGTATTCTCCTCGGGTAAGGAGGCTCCCTAGCACGTCTTCCTTAGCGATTTATTTTTGAATATGACTGGTTAATATCCTTCTGTACGATATTTATGCAGAATGTGGCGTTATTAGATGGTTTTATAACACAACAGAGGACAGCAAGATGTAATAAGTAAAATAAATCACATAAGAAAAGGTGTTAGGGAGCTTCCTCATGCGAGAAGAATAAGGGTCAATGTGAACAAAAAACCAGAACCTTTTAGATTTACATGGGAAATATTCGGATGAGGCGTCTGAATCTACATGTCCACCAGGCGTTTCAGGTAAGGACGCAGGTATTTCACTTGCGCTAACACCTGTCGACAACGTATAGTAAAGCCACTAAATAAAATCCTGGTAATTTTGAGAATTAAAAAAAAAAAAACTTTCTATGCCAAAGATGCATTCAAATATTTTATTCAAGGGAACTCTAGACGATTTATATTCAAGGGAACTCCAGACGATTTATATTCAAGGGAACTCCAGACGATTAATTCAAGGTAACTCCGGACGATTTTTTTCAGCTGAGGTAATGAAGTCCTAACAGTGAAGGACGGAAATGGATATCTTAACGAGGCTGGCTATGTAAGTGTTAGCGTATATCAGACACCATTACGCCTATATAATAATTCTTTCTCTCTCTCTGCTATAAAGAATTCAAGTGGCTCCCTATCTTTTTCATGGCGGAAACGAGGAAGAAGGGAAAATTGGACCCATTAACATTTTTTCCTCACCACTTTACTCAGTGTGCTATTTCCATGGAGGCATAAATGACTTCTTTCCATTTTTTCGTTTCGCTTCATCTACTGAGTCGCGCTTAATGAAGACGTGAATTAAGAGTATGACATTTAGCTGAGTTTCCCCCTTCCCTTGCCACTACCTTTACCCTGGGCCTATTCCCCTCTCTCTCTCTCTCTCTCTCTCTCTCTCTCTCTCTCTCTCTCTCTCTCTCTCTCACACACACACACACACACACACACACACACTTTCCCATTACCCATAGAGGCAAGATTAATTCCAACTTTTCCCGGAAGACGGAAGTGCAACAAGAACTGGGGCAGGAAGACCGTTCGAAGTCACTGCTTATCGGAGGCTTTACAGAAGGACCAGGAAGAGGAAGAGTCAGAGTTTAAAATAAAGATTAAGTTTTTCTGTTACCTGTTTTGCGTTTCCTTTTTGTTACTTTCATTTTATTTAGTTTCAATTTTTTTTTTGCATTTTTTTTCATGTCATTGCTTATTGGAGGGTATACTGATGGAGGAGAAGGGGGAGGGATGGCTCTGAGTTAGATTTTTTATTTCATCTGGTTACTTTTAATATTTTTATAAGTTTAGTGAAGGTAAGGACAACACAGAGCTGGAGGCGGATTTTTAAAATATGCTTTTTGCTTCTTTTTCACGGCTTAGTTATATTTTCTTTTTCTTTTTTTGTTTCCCACTTTTCGATTTTTGCGTAATTCTCTGCTGCCTACCGTTCTTTTTCCATTTATGTTTAATATTATGTACGTTTTTTCTGGTTACTCTTACGTTTTCTGCAAGTTTTCTGTTAGTCTTCTATTATCTGACGTCTCCTCCTCCTCCTCGTGTCAGAATATTCATTTCCTTATCTTCTTTCCATTAAGAATTTCCGTTTTCATTTTCTCCTTCTTCTGACCTTTTCTCTCTTCTTGCTTCTCTCCATTTCTATTTGGCCTTGATGGAGAGACTTTGCTCCCTCCACACGTCCTCCTGCGAATCTTCCTCCTCATCTCTAGTCTCTGTAAGTTTGAGATTTCTTTTCTTTTTTCCCCCCTAAATTTTGCTTTCAATGTTACGCTGTTTCTCTCTCTCTCTCTCTCCCCCTTCTTTATCCACCTTCCTCTTTATCGTTTTATCACACCATTATCTCCGTTTTCTCCTCTCCCTCTCTCCGCTTTCCACAAGTCTTAAACTCTCTCTCGCTCTCTCTCTCTCTCTCTCTCTCTCTCTCTCTCTCTCTCTCTCTCTCTCTCTCTCTTCCCCTTCAACAATATTTCTCAGATCTCAATTTTCGTCACCCTAACACCTTCAGTTCCAAAACTACTTCACCATTCCCTCTCGTTCTCCCTCTCCCTCTCCTCTATCGTTTTGCTAAGCCTTCTTTCCCTCTCCTCTCGTCAGTCTTCTTTTATCCTTTCAGTTTTCTCAGTTATTTGGACTGTAAGAGAAGATTCTGTTTATAGGCTTAATGTTCAGGCGTTTCATGTTCTCTATCTATTTATGTACCTGTCCACCTGGCCTAACACCTATTTACCTGTTGTATAATGACCTATCATGTAAGAAGCGGCCTTGACAAACTATATTTACGTATTTTCGTCCCTACTCACTGTCAGCCTTTCCTCCTCGCCCTCGTCCTCCACCTCCTCCTTCTTTCAGATTATCCATTTCCTTTTCTTCTTTTCATTTGTATTATCCATTTTCTTTTTCTCCTCCTCCTCCCCTTTTCTCTCCTCTTCCTTCTCTCCATTTCTCCCCACCTATGTTCTCTCCAATCTCGTCCTTACACCTTACTCTTTCTTTGCCACACCGTTCGTAGACACTCGCTTAGAAGTAATACCATTTGACGGAAACAGTTTATGCTCCGTAATCTTCCTGTACCCTGTGATAAACCAGGAATTAAATCCATAATTTTTTCAGTGGGGTGACGTCGTTTAATCAGGCTAATGGCAGGCGATTTTATGTAGCTCTGGCGAAATCCCTCGTTGTTTAGGAGCGAAATCTGAGAGATAATTACATGACTACTGTCTTAATTAAGGATGGAAATTACCTACCATCATCATCATCATCATCATCAACAACAACATTATTATCATCACCATTCACCATCATCAATCGTCACCAGTCATTATCATCATCATCACCGTCAATCACCATCATTATTATTATCATCATCATCATCAACATTATCATTACTGTTATCACTGTTATCGACGACCCACTAAAAAAAAAAAAAAAAATCGAATACATCCAAAACAAACGGGTATATACTCGTATAAGTTACCAGACACAGAATCAACACACATAAAAACTGCAAAACCATAGTAATAACAAAGCAAACTCATATTTCTGGCTCAAGACTGCGGCCTGTAATGATGGCAGCCGAAGATTAAAGAAAAGGAGTGATCAATGCTGGGAAACAGTGACCCTTTGTGGAGCTTATGCCATTCAGAAAGGGCGATTTAATATTCAGTTTATTCCTATTTTCAGACGATTTTATTCAGCTTAGGGGGGTTTGTGGTAGTGAGGGTTTTTATTAGGGTATTAAGAGAGAGAGAGAGAGAGAGAGAGAGAGAGAGAGAGAGAGATCCTCGGCCTCAGTGGGTTAAGGGGATGTGCTGACCCTTAACCGTTCCGTTGCTGGGATGTTATTTAGATGTATAAATCGATCGGTGAAAAATAAGTAAAGGAAGAAAGAAAGAAAGAAAGAATGAAAGAAAGAAGGAAAGAAGTCACCGGATTTCTTATACACACACACACACACACACACACACACACACACACACACACACACATTTAAACAGTTGCGGTCTCCTCACTCTCCCTCTAAGTGTGTGTGTGTGTGTGTGTGTGTGTGTGTGTGTGTGTGTTTCCCTGTCTGCGGGTGTGGGCGGGAGTGTGCAGTGGGGCTTCATCCTTCCTGCCACAGTCTTGGTATAAACTTAATTGGCCACAAACCGCCCCCTTCCATTACCACTATTTCTTCCCTGATAATGAGACCCAAAAGAAAAAGAGGGAAAAATCTTGCCTGCACTTAGCGTCGCCTCGTTATTTTCTTTACCTCCCTCCCTCTCCCCCTCCCCGTCTCTTCTTTCCTCCTCCTCCTCCACCTCCTCCTCCTCCTCCTCCTCTCTCTCTCCTATTTTTTTCTTCTGTCTTACTCTCTTTTCTTTCCCTTACCCTCTCTCCTATCTCCATTTCCTCCCACTCGCTTCTTCCTAGCCTTCTCTCCTCTCCTCTTTCCCTCGTACTTTTTCAAATGTCTTTCCCTTCTTCCTGCGGTCTCTCCACTCTCTCTTCATCACTTTCCTTTCCTTTTTCTTTTGCCTTTCTCCCTCCCTCCTTTTCCCGTCTCTCTTCTTCACCTCTCTGTTCTCTTCTCCTGTTTACCACTCTTCCATAATCTTCCTTTTCCTTTCATTCTCCAGATAAATATATTCCCTACATTACTGTCATTATTTCTCCCTCACACATTAACCTTTCAGTATGACAACTCTTTTATTACTTTATTTATCCTACCGCCAGACGATTTTATTGAGAGAGAGAGAGAGAGAGAGAGAGAGAGAGAGTAAATAATCTCAGTAAAGCCGTAACCGCCCCCCCCAACCCAGTTCAACGTTTCTCCTCAGCTGAATAAAATCGTCTGACAGCAACAGTAAAAAAAAAATAATAATAAAATAAATCTACGTACGTTCCTTTTAAGTCATCTAATTTGTCTGCGTCATCTAAATCGCGTTTAAATTACATCTTAAGTTTTTTTCCTCTAATTCTGGTTCGTAGGTCTTCTTCAATTCTTGGGTCTTATTTCAGATTAAGTTATTCTTCCTTCAACTTTTCATTCGGTTTGCTCATTCCCCTTCTTCTACAACTCCTTCTCCTCCTCCTCCTCCTCCTTCATCATCTTTCTTCTTCTTCCTTCTTCGGCTTTTTTTTTTCTCCTCCACCTCTTCGTTTTTCACCATTCGCCTTTTTTCCTCTTCCACCTCCTCGTTCTCTTCCTACCATCATCATCATTAGTCAGCATCATCACTATCCTTCTCTTACTCAACTCATCATCATATCATCATCATCATCATCATCATCATTACCATTCTCCTCCTCCTCTGCTTCAACTTCACATTAATCTTCTCGTCCATCTTCCTCTCTTCCTCCGCTTCTTCACCTTCATCTCCTCCTCCTTTTTCAAAAAAGGAAATGAGTCGCACCCAGGAAATTACAGACCAATCAGCTTAACATCAGTAGTGTGCAAGTTAATGGAAAAAATCATAAAAGATAAAATAGTTAATTATCTAGAAGAAAATAATATAATTAAAGACTCGCAACATGGATTCAGACATCGTCGTTCATGCTTAACTAACTTACTGGACTTCTTCCATGATTACAAATCATACGATGACTCAAGAGCAGTAGATATAATTTACCTCGACTTTCAGAAAGCATTTGACACTGTCCCTCACAAGCGTCTCATGAGAAAAATAGAAGCACATGGAATAAAAGGAAAGACGCAAAAATGGTTACAAGACTGGCTGTCAGACCGAAAACAGCGAGTTGTGATAAACGGAAAGGAATCCAAATGGCGTAATGTGATCAGCGGCGTTCCCCAAGGCTCAGTACTTGGACCGATACTTTTTATTATCTATATAAATGACATTGATGAGGGTCTAAATTGTAAAGTATCCAAATTTGCAGATGATACTAAAATAACCAGTAAAGTCACTTCAAAATTACAGTGGCAGCAGTTACAAAATGACCTTAATACTTTAGCAAGCTGGGCAGAAAAATGGCAAATGAAATTCAACACAGAAAAATGTAAAGTACTTCATATTGGAAGTAACAATGTCCATGCAAATTACAAAATGAACAATATTCAGTTATCAAGTACAGACAGTGAAAAGGATCTTGGTGTGATAATATCAAATGACCTAAAACCAAGCAAGCAGTGTACCGATGCGGTAAAAATTGCAAACAAGCTAGTGGGTTTTATTGGAAGAACTTTCGAGTTTAAATCGGAAAAAGTCATACTTGCCTTGTACAACTCGCTAGTGCGCCCCCATCTTGAGTATTGTGTGCAATTCTGGTCTCCGTACTACAGAAAGGACATTGAAAAATTAGAGAAAATTCAGCGAAGAATCACAAAAATGGTACCACGACTTAGAAACAAACCATATGAGGAACGCCTTGAAGAACTTAAATTATTTAGCCTAACGAAGCGCAGGTTAAGAGGGGACCTTATTGAAGTTTTCAAAATCATGAAGGGATATGACAACTTAGACATGAATAAATATTTTGATATAGACCGGTCGAGTCAAACCAGAAGTAATGGCTGCAAAATCATGGGAAAACGATTCCAATCCCACGAAGCAAAATACTTCTTCTTTAACAGAGTTGTAAATATCTAGAACAGATTACCCTCAGATACCGTGAACAGTATCTCAATTGAGACATTCAAAAACAAATTAGACAAGTATTTGCACGAAAATCCTCAGCTGACTCTTTTTCTGTCCGAATAACTTGCTTTTATAGCTACGGTACATGTAAGTTCATGCCCCCTTAGTCTACAAGACACCCCGTAAACAATGTACCCGTACATAGTGTTGCGTCACGATATTATACATTTTCAATTTATTCGGTGCAAACAAAGCAATATAAGCACAGATTAGGATCTGCACAGATAACCCTGAGTTAACGGTCACTACTCTTACTTTCGACCTGTGATGGGCTGTGGATCACTGAGGGTCCCTGTTAGTCAAGTGACCACCATCGGGATTTTTTAATGTACCAGGGGTCACTGCTTCAGGATGAAACTTGTGTACTGTCCCACATGGGAGAGTTCCTTGTCTCAGTGGAGTGAACGGAGCTATTGCCTGATTGACTGCTGCATACCTAAAAAGCGCCAGGGAAGGTTGCCGCACCACCCCTAAACATCCACTCTGTGCATTGCACATCCACACTGTGCACTGTGCAGTCCCCTTTTATCTAAGACACCCGTCCTATATACTTTTCAGTCTCCCCAGCGCAAAGAAAGCAATATAAGCACAGATTAGGAGCTGCACAGATAACCCTGAGTTAACGGTCACTACTCTTACTTTCGACCTGTGATGGGCTGTGGATCACTGAGGGTCCCTGTTAGTCAAGTGACCACCATCGGGATTTTTAATGTACCAGGGGTCACTGCTTCAGGATGAAACTTGTGTACTTGTCCCACATGGGAGAGTTCCTTGTCTCAGTGGAGCAAACGGAGCTAGGGCCTGATTGACTGCTGCCTACCTTAAAAGCGCCAGGCAAGGCTGCTGCACCACCCTAAACATCCACACTGTGCAGTGTGTAGCTTCCACGTTATGTCCACAGACTTCCCATTAACTCAATGTAACTGGTTTATAATGTCATGCCGTAACTATTATTTTATTTGTTTACTTTCTCTTTCAGGTTACTCTATCGGGTAGCTTATAGATAAAGTATTATAGAATGTGACTTTTCCTTTCCAGTGTTTCCTATAAAATTTCCATGTCAGTTTTTCCATGCTGCATGGTGGTTTTTCTCACTTTTTCCTGGAGGGTTTGGTGGTGGGGGGAGCTTTCTTGCTTTCCTATCCTTATCCTTCAACATGTAGAGTTAGATCTTGTAGTCATAGTTTTCTCTAACAAGCAGCCTCGAAAGGACCATAAGGTCTGTTGCTGTTTGCTTTCCTGTGTAATCCTGTGTAATCCTCTTCTTCTTCTTCCTCCTCCAGCATAATATTACTTTTCCAAATTTAGCCCGCCTTGCTAATTTTCCAAGTGCTTAATTCTTTCTCCCATCTCAAATTCTCTCTCTCTCTCTCTCTCTCTCTCTCTCTCTCTCTCTTCATGTTCTTTATTTCTCTCGTCATCTCTCCGCCATCCTTGCCCTCAACTCTCTCTCTCTCTCTCTCTCTCTCTTCCCTTACCCGTCTCTCTTTTTCGCTTTCCTCATCTTTCTTTCCCGTCTCCTCACAGCTTAACCCCTTCACTACGAGAACACCTTTTATGTATCACTTTTTCTACCACCAGACGATTTTTATTCAGCGTACAAGGAGACAATTGGTAGTGAAGGGATTAGACAGTTCAAAGTGATGGGGGCTAAATCCCATCACTGCTATAATTCGGGCCTCCGCACACCTGAATAAAACCGTCCAACGCAGTGGTTCCTACTAAACTTCTCTTAGTGTTCGTGCCTTTTCGGTTCTCAGAATATATTCTCACACCTATTGTCAGAAAACAGTTTTAGATCCTGCGTAAATATATATACTGACAAGTTCACACTAAAGGCAAGATGACGCAATGACACAGTACTCGTAGTGTCACAGTCTTTTAACACAATAAAAGCACAGCCAACCATGGAGACATTCAGTGAGTAAGAATTTTCGCTTGGCAACTGTGAATTTTAACTGACTGGCGTTTCAAATCCCTAGATGTGGCACTTCACGCCTCCAAGGGGTGCACGCACCTCAGCTTGAAAAACCACTGGCCTAGTCGTGGCAACAACAAAATTAAAAATACATAACCACACTGAAAGGGTTCGGGATGGTTGTAAAGGAAGAAAAGAGGAGTATTGGAGGGAGAGACTCTGAGATGGCTAGAGAGGGAGAGGAGGGGTGAATGCAGAAACCAGGCTGCTTCGAATATTAACCCTTACAACAAGAAGATTTTTTTTTTTTTTAAGCTTGCCATCTCTACACGATTTTACTCACCCCGGGAGAAACATTTCCAACTAGACGGGTCAGATAAAGCCTTCAGTAAGCAGCAGTGTTTCTTGACTTAAAATACCGTAAAAGAAAAAAAGACATTTCACTGAAGGGAATAAGAGCAAAAGAGTATACAGTATTAGCCAACCGACCCATACGAAGCAGCTCTTAATCTTAACTCCTTCACTACACGAGCGTAATTACATTTTTTCTTGCTAGCTCTATACAGTTATATTAAACTTAAGTAAGATCTCTCCTACTGGCGTGGGGTACTGAAGGCCATAAACACCTTCATTTGGCAAAGTCTATCGAGAGGTAGATAGAGCCGTCTGTGGGTAGCAAGAATATAGGAACAAATACGTAACCTGACTACAGGGGTTAAGAACAGAGGTGTGAGTGAAATTACACACGAAAAAAAAGAAAAAAAAAAAAGAAGAAGAAAAGTATAGCAATGTAAAAAATCCCTTACCCTCCTACATGTTAAAGTTTTCCCAACGAAGCCGGCAGGAAAAAGGAACACCAGACTAAATGGAAAAAAAGACATGGAAATTTTAAAGACAGGCAGGAAACTCGAGTGAATTATTGCGAGGTACACCTTGATCACCTGAAGTACTGAGTTACATAGATTTCCAGACCACACAGACCTCCCCGTCCTCACTAGGGGGTCCTGCCTTAACTTCAATGGCAAGACCTACTCTCCAGTTACAGAAGTTTATGAAAGACAGAAAAGGTGAAAAAAAAAAAAAAAAGGAACTCTGTGTGTGTGTGTGTGTGTGTGTGTGTGTGTGTGTGTGTGTGTGTGTGTGTGTGTGTGTGTGTGTGTGTGTGAGAGAGAGAGAGAGAGAGAGAGAGAGAGAGAGAGAGTTGGAACCAGAGTGGGTAGGACAGTTAGTATGGGAGAGAGAGAGTGAATTAGAAAGGGGAGTGTGGTGAATGGGGAAGCAGTATGATTACGTAGAGTGGGTGCAGGAGGGGGGGGGATGGGCGAGGGGGGAGAGGGATGAGGGGAGGGGAAGAGACGGGGTGGGGATGGAGGGGGGGTTGAGAGTTTGGTGGTAGAGAAGAGCAGGGAGTGGAGGGAAAAATAAAAAATAAGTAATGAGGTAATAAAGGAGAGGAAATGGGAGAGTGACGGAGTAAAGAAGAGTGAGTGGCAAGCGGATGATGAGGTAAATTACAGATAAAAATAAAGAGAGAATGAAAGAGCGAGGGCATGAAAGAGAGAGGGAATGAAAGAGAGAGAGAATGAAAGAAAGGAGTTCAGATAAAAATAAAAACAGAATACAACAAAATAAATAAATAAATACTAGAAATGTGAGAATGTGAAAAGTGAATAATGAAATTTGAGGTAAAAGAGATGAATAGGAAGAGAAACGGATGAAAAAAAAAGATAAACTTAATAATGACGTAAAGGATGAATGAACTGTGATAAAAAGAACCGAAAAATGGGAGAGAAAATGTAAAAAAAAAAAGGTAGAAATGCGAGTAGTATCGAAAATTTGATTATGAGAGAGAGAGAGAGAGAGAGAGAGAGAGAGAGAGAGAGAGAGAGAGAGAGAGAGAGAAATTTATAATAATGAAATGGGTACCGAAAAAAGTGAAGAAAAACGATGATAGTAAAAGAAGAAGAAAAGGAAGAACAGTAAAGAGGAAATAAGGGAAGAGAAAGAGACAAGCACAGGAAAGGCGGAAGAGAGGAAGGAAGGAAGAAAACAGGTGAAAAGATTACAGGTAGAAGAGAGAATTGGATGAGGGAGGTAAAAGGAAAGGAATGAGGTAGATAGACAGATAGATATAGACAGTAAGAACGATAAACAGAAGCTAAAAGATAGATAAAATAATTAGACAGACTGAGAGAGAGAGAGAGAGAGAGAGAGAGAGAGAGAGAGAGAGAGAGAGAGAGAGAGAGAGAGAGAGAGAGAGAGAGAGCAAATGAAGAAAACAAGATAATCACCAGACGAACGAGGCTAAAAGTAAAAAAAAAAAAAAAAAAGCACGAAGACAAAACTCAAAGACAAAACTCGAACAGGTAAAAAAAAAAAAAAAAAGCGAAGCAAAAAAAAAAAAAACGAAAAAATGGGAAACACAAAGAAACACTGGCATTCATACCTTCTTTGTTTTGAGAGAGAGAGAGAGAGAGAGAGAGAGAGAGAGAAATATAATGGCAATATCAAGTTCTTTTTGTTAATGGGACGGGAAAATGAAAAGGTGGGTGGGATGGTCCAGTAAAGGGGGGTGGGGAGAGTGAGAGAAAGTGAGAGAGGAGAGAAAAAGAGAGAGGGGGAGAAAATGAGAAAGAGGAGGGAGAAAAGAGGGAGAAAAAAAAAATATGGTGAGTGACAGGGAAGGAAGTGGAGAGGTGAATGGTGGAGGAGGAAAAGAGAGAGAGAGAGAGAGAGAGAGAGAGAGAGCAGAGGAAGAGGGTAAGAGAGGAACAAGTTAAACGATGAAAGGTGAGAGGGATGCGGGTGGGGGTAGGGGTGGCATGGAGTGTAGGGGGAGTTAATAAGGGTGACATGAGGGGAAAGGGGTGATGTAGGGAGAGGGGAGAGGGAGAGGGGATTAGGGGGGAGGGTAAGGGTGAGGGAAGGGGAATGAGGGGAGGGAAATGGGGGATGTAGGGAAAGAGGACAGGGTGAGGGGAGGGGGATGAGCAGGGAGGGTGTGGGTGAGGGTGAGGGGAGGGGGATGAGGGGACAGGAATAGGGGGTGAAGTGACAGAAGGGAAGACGGGTGATATGTGGGAAGGAAATGGGGGTGATGCAGGAAGTGGAGTGGTGTGGGGTGAAGAGGGAGAGAAAGGGGTGTGGGGAGGGGAGGGGAGACGACAACAGAGGGGAAAAGGGTTGCGTGATATGAAGGGGAGTAATAAAGTAGAAAAATGAGAGGTGTGGGGAGAGGGGTGATGGAAGGGAGGGGAGGGGAGAAGCTGATGTAAGGGGAAGGGGGATGACGCGAGGAAAGGGCAAACACATGAAAGAGGGGTTATCAGAGGGGAGTGTGAGTGAGGGTGAGGGAAGTGGTTGCATGTGTGGAAAAGGTCCAGACGGAAGAGGATAGGGTGAGACGAGGAAACGGGTGAGGGTAAGTGACAGGTGAGGGGAGGCAATGGACGAGATCTGAGGGGAACCTGAATAAAAGGGGAAAGAGAGAGGTTGCAGAGATAAAGAGGGGGAGAGGAAAAGAGAGAGGAAAAATAAGTAAAAAAAAAAATAAAATGATGGGCAGAGAAACAGAGAAGATAGTGGAAGAAATGTAATGGGAAGGGTGAGGGGTGATCTGAGGGGAAGGGATGGGAAGGGGGTGACAAGAAAGAAGGGGAGAAACAGGGAAAAGGAGTGTGGTGAAGAGAGGGGAGAAGGCGAAGTCTGACGGGAGGCTGAATGTGAGGGGAGAGAGAGAGAGAGAGAGAGAGAGAGAGAGAGAGAGAGAGGCGCTGGCAGGTGTCGAAAAAGTAAGGAGAGAGAGAAGGGCCGAGGAGAGGGGAAATG
The DNA here is from genome assembly GCF_032717465.1 of Coenobita brevimanus. Classification (NCBI taxonomy): domain Eukaryota; kingdom Metazoa; phylum Arthropoda; class Malacostraca; order Decapoda; family Coenobitidae; genus Coenobita; species Coenobita brevimanus. The sequence goes on along the minus strand of NC_136977.1, from coordinate 6,223,168 downwards.
TGAGGGGACAGTGAAATAGAGGGTAGGGGAGGCTTAAGTAATGGCGAGACGAGGAAGGAAATGAGGGAAGGAAAGAGGGGAAGGGGAGAGGGGAGAGAAATGGAAAGAAGGGAAGCTATGGAAATTAAAGACAGGAAGGGGAGAACGTAAAAGACAGAAAGGGTGAGGAAAAAGAAAGGTTAGATGGAGAGAGAGAGAGAGAGAGAGAGAGAGAGAGAGAGAGAGAGAGAGAGAGAGAGCAGGTGTGTCAAAACTAAGAGCCTCACACACCTGAATCAAATCCCACAGGTGTGCAGGTCCAGCAAATTACAGGTGAACGTGTACCTGGCCCGTGTAATGAGATGGAAATGTGAGATATATTGAAATGACTTGATTCTAGCTTGATCGAGTTTATTAATATTACTTTTTTAGTGAGTATGGGCTTCATCTCTCTCTCTCTCTCTCTCAAGAAAACTAAATCAAATAATTACTGAAGTTAAAGATACATTAACTCACTCTCTTTAAAACCAATTTCACTAACTATTCTTAAATTGGTTAAAGAAGTCTCCTCCTCCTCTCTCTCTCTCTCTCTCATCAAGCCCGCTGCTGCATTAAAGCGAAACAAAAACAGTTAATCCATCATTCTCCCTCTAAATTCACCGTAATCCCATTTTCTTTAACCCATTTTAGAGCCGAGAATAAATGAGTTTTTTGTCTTTTTCTGAGAGAGAGAGAGAGAGAGAGAGAGAGAGAGAGATAATTACATCTTCTTTACCTAATTTAGAACGATTATTTAATTTTCTTTTTACGGGGGAAGGAAACTGAGAGAGAGAGAGAGAGAGAGAGAGAGAGAGAGAGAGAGAGAGAGAGAGAGAGAGAGGCGGCATGAGGAAGGACGAAGAATGGAATAAGGGAGAAAACGATAAAATGGATAAGAGGAGAGAAAACGAAAGGGAGGAGATGGGTGAGAGGGAGAGAAGCTGGGAGAGGGACAGAGAGAGAGGAGAGAGAGAGGAGAGAAGGAGAGAGAGAGAGAGAGAGAGAGAGAGAGAGAGGAGATATTGGACTGAAAGGAGGCATGAGAAGGGCGAGGGAGGAGGGACGGAAGCAAGAGATGTCGAGAGGAGTAACATATGGACTCAGGGAGGAAAGGGAGGTAGGGAGAGACGGAGGGAGGGAAGGTGAGGGAAGATTGAGGAGAGGGAGGAAGAGTCGGAGAGATGGAGGAAGGATGGGAGGAAACAAGGAAGCAAAGAGGACAGACAGCAGAGGGAGGAAGGAAGAAGAGGAAAGGAAGAGGAAGAGAAGGTAGGTGGGAGAGACGTAGGAAGAGAAAGAAGGAAGGGAAGAAGTTGTAGTAATGCTGAGGATAGGGAGGAGGGGAGGAATGAGGGAATGAGGGAGAGGGAGGGAAAGGGAGGAGGGAGAGGGATAAGGAGAGGGAGAGGGATAAGGAGGGAGAGGAGGGAGAAGGAGAGGGGGAGAGGGAGAGGGAGGGAAGGAACGAAGAATAGTGAAGTAGGATAGAGGAGGATGGAAGATGGGAGGAATGATGAGAAAAATGAAGCGATGGAAAGGGAGAGAAGAAGGGGGGGGGGAGGCATGGGAAGACTGAGAAGAGGAAGAGGAAGGAGGGCACAAGAACGAAATGAAAGTGAGGGAAGATGGAAATGTGAGAGAGAAAGAGAGAGGGAGAAGAGTGGAGGAGGGAGGGAGAGGGGCAGGGAGGAAGGAAGAGATGGAGGGAGAGGCGAGGTAAGATTAATGGGAGGGATAAGGAGGAGAAGGAGAGGGAGAAGATGACGGAGGGAAAGGAGACAGGGTAAAGTTAAAACTGAAGAAAGGTACAGGAAAGAGGAGAGGTATGTAACAAGGACGAAAGTATATATATATATATATATATATCTCTATATATACACACATATATATATCTATCTATATATATATATATCAGGTTAGACACACACACACACACACACACACACACACACACACACACACTGTGTGTGTGTGAGAGAGAGAGAGAGAGAGAGAGAGAGAGAGAGAGAGAGAGAGAGAGAGAGTGCTGAAGACAGAAAAGGAATATTGGAGGAAGATGGTAAGGTGGATGGAGAGAGGAGAGGTAAGAGGGAAGGGAAGGTGAATGAGGCCCATACGATAGAATGAAGGAGTAATTAAGATGGAGAGGAGGAAGGAGAGGAATAACAGAAGGAGAAGTGAAGGAAGGAATTAGGAAGGGAGAAAAGGAGTTATGATGGAAAGGGTGAAGGAATGTGAGGAGGAGAAGGAGGAGGAGGAGGAATGAGGTGGTGGGGAACAGAGGAAGAGGAAGGAAACTCGGAAGCAGGAAGGAGGTGGGACGATGATATAGGATGCTAACACGGAAGGAAGGAAGGAGGAGGGAGGATGAAGTGGGATAATTACACGGAGGGAAGGAAGGGAGGAAGGATGGAAGGAAGGAAGGAAGGAAGGAGGTAAGAGGAAATAGAAAAGAGGAAGGAAACACGGAATCAAGAAGGACGTGGAAAGAAATACTGATTAAGGAAGGAAACAGGGAAGGATGAGGTAGGAAACAAGGAAACAGGATGAAGAGAGAGAGAGAGAGAGAGAGAGAATAATGTAATTTCCAGAGAGAGCGAGAATTACAAATGGGGCGCGTCCTTTCCATTACAAGTCACTGTAATTGCGGACGATGTGCTGTAGTGGCTGTGTGTGTGTGTGTGTGTGTGTGTGTGTGTGTGTGTGTGTGTGTGTGTGTGTGTGTGTGTGTGTGTGTGTGTGTGTGTGTGTGTGTGTGAGAGAGAGAGAGAGAGAGAGAGAGAGAGAGAGAGAGAGAGAGAGAGAGAACGGTACTCTCCCCTCCCCTCGTCACTAGGTGGCCATAAGGTATAAAGTCCTATGTTCTAACCTGCAACATATCGACCTTAAGGGACTATGGATTTTAGGGGAGGAAATGTTAGTTGTGGGGTGTATGTGGAGAGAGAGAGAGAGAGAGAGAGAGAGAGAGAGAGTCGGCATGTAAATAAGCTCAAAGCGCTCAGAGATTCTTTTAAACCTTGTAAATTAAACGCTTAGTCTTACACACACACACACACACACACACACACACACACACACACACACACTTAAAATTCCCTAATATGTAGGAGTAAAAGCAGATACAAAGCCATAATAAAGCCAGATACAAAGCCATAATAAAGCCAGATACAAAGCCATAATAAAGCCAGAGACAAAGCCATAATAAAGCCAGATACAAAGCCATAATAAAGCCAGAGACAAAGCCATAATAAAGCCAGAGACAAAGCCATAATAAAGCCAGAGACAAAGCCATAATAAAGCCAGAGACAAAGCCATAATAAAGCCAGAGACAAAGCCATAATAAAGCCAGAGACAAAGCCATAATAAAGCCAGAGACAAAGCCATAATAAAGCCAGAGACAAAGCCATAATAAAGCCAGAGACAAAGCCATAATAAAGCCAGAGACAAAGCCATAATAAAGCCAGAGACAAAGCCATAATAAAGCCACAGTAAATCCAGATACAGGGCCATCATCCCTTAATTTATCAAGGTATCGGTAAGTCTTAACATCGGTACAGGTAACATAAATACTGCCGACAGCACCTGTATGTACCTGTATGTATTTAGGACTTCAGTTTACTTTCTTATAACAGGTGATTTTTTAAGAACATCTGGACTCTTGCGCCACCCTGTATGCTTCCACTTTCTTCCCGACACCTGCTTGTTTCTTTGCCACACCTCTTACTTCTCACCTTTATCATGCTTCCTTCACCTGTTTCCTTACACATTATTTGCTTCCACTAACGCTTCCTCACACACTAAACTCCTTTCACCTTCACTTGGCCTAAAACTGACAGCTCTCCATCTTGAATGCTGAGTTAAAACACCACATTAACACTAGAATATGATGCTAGTCGGGAAGAAGTGCAATGGGAACGATGTACAGCCGCGGTATTACTTTTTTTCTGCCACTGAGCTACGTGAAATAAGCTGATAAAGGACGAAAACCTGGACCAAGTTAAGGTGAAAGGACTACAGCCACTTTTAGTCCTTGCCTGTAACGAAACATTTAATTATAATACTTTTGCGTTAACCAGAATATTATACCTCAGTGCAATAACACCAGTTCCAGGATTAAAATTTCAACCCATGGATTTCAGTCATTCACCAGAAGTAGATGAATCGTAGTATTAATTAAAAAAAAATATCGAACAGGGTCACTGAACTCAAGAAATTACTGGAGGCTCTTTCGTTTTCATTTTTTCGTTTTTATTTTAACAGGAAGTTCTCTAAATCAAAATAAAACTGTCTGATGGTAGCAAAAACAGAATAAAAAACAGAAAAGAGGCTATGGTGTTGAAATGGTTAGAGAAAGAGTATTAGTAAAGGCTGAGAATGAAAGAAAAAAGTATAACGGAAAAGGAAACAGCACAGATAAGAAAAAGAAACGCTAACGGTCGAAGGACAAAAATACGAAAAAGAATACAGACGGAACGACCTAAAAAAAAATGATCATAAGCATCAGTACTGCTAAACTAATTCCACTAAAAAAAATTAGACACGAACACATCATCATCATCATCAATCATCATCATCATCAATCACCATCATCATCAGCACTATATCCACGTCGAAGTAAACCCCAAATAAAACTGAATCAAAACACACAGAACCAGGTCAAACGGTACAAGAGCATTCCCTTCCCCATGATGAACCCCCCAAGAACCTGCCGCGAACCCCACACCTCCCTGGGGTTCTATATCGGGGAGCAGAACCCGTTTGGAACAGGAGATGGACGTGCCTTACCATATTTGGGCTCTGGATGAACTCTGAGAGAGAGAGAGAGAGAGAGAGAGAGAGAGAGAGAGTTGAACTGGGGAAGAGGGGAGAAAGTCAAGACGGAAAAATAAGAAACATTTAGATATATACATAGATAGACAGGTAGATAGATAAACAGACAGATAGATGAACAGAGAGATAAACAGACTGATACATTCCTTGGGGGGAGAGAGAGAGAGAGAGACCGACCAACCTGGAAGCCAAGCCGTACGTCACCGTGTTTAAGACTGTAATTATGAGTCTGGCTTGAACGGTACCTTCACGTCCGCACCGCCACCTGAGGCTCAAAAACAATAAGAAAAAAAAATAAAAAAAAGATCAAAAGCGACTGTCGGTAACTGGAGGAGACTGACAGTGATGGTAATGACTGACAGTGAATAGTTAGTGGTGCTTGGTGAGGTGATTGTTAGTGACTGGCTGATTGGTGGTGACTGGTAGTGAAAGGCAGCGAGTGGTGTGGGTTGGTTGCTATGGACTGGGGGTAAGCGGTAGTGACTGGATGACTGGTAGTGCCTGGTTGATTGGTAGTGAGTGGCGGTAGTGACTGGCTGACTGGTGGTGAGTGGTAGCAAGTCTGGTTAACTGGCCGTGATAGGTGAGTGGCTAGTTGACTGGTGGTAAGTGGTAGTGACTGGCTGATTAACAGTGACTGGCAGTGGCCCATAGTATTGATTTTGACTGACAGACACCAATAGTTCAGCAGTGACTGGTGATGATTATGCTCTTTTTATTCTAACTTGACACAAAATTACCACCTCTCTATCTTGAAGGCTGAGTTGTAACAATGGATTAACACTAGAATATGGCGCTAGTCACGAAGATGTGCTCGGAAATGGATGTAGAGCCGTGGCATTGTCTTTTTCTGCCACTGAGCTGTGTGATATAAGCTGCAAAAGGACGAAAATCTGGGCCAAGTTAAGGTGAAAGGAGTATAGCAGTGGCAGGGGTGAGAATGGCCAAGAAATGGTGGGTAATATTATGGTCCTTAACTCCCTCCTACAGTGCACCTTATACCTAATACCTAATACTTATATACACTATTAGATATACATAAGTTAATACAGATACACATACAGGTAAACACACACTGATGCAGATAGCCAGATAATGATACAGATAAGGACACACACACACACACACACACACATACACACACACACACACACACACACACACACACACACACACACAAAATAACTATTATTCAATAGGGAAGAAATTTTCAGAGAGAGAGAGAGAGAGAGAGAGAGAGAGAAAGTCATGGCAGCAGCAGTCTGGTAAAAGGAAAATAGCGAAACCAAAAGATCATATTACTTAGGTTCAGAGAGAGAACTACTTACTGAAGGGATGAGAAACTGCCAATTCCTTCACTACAAAGCCCTCTCAAGTTGAATGAAATCGTCTGGCGGAAACAAAAATACGAAAATAAAGGGGTGCTGGTGGTGAGGTGGTTAAGAGAAGGGCTACAAGACCAGTATTAAAACTAGACTTACGACCACCAAGTTTCTCACACAGGGAAGCCACAGAGTACGCTGTAGTGCTGATGTTGATGATGATGACGGACTATTTATGCTCGAGAGAGGGAAGGTACTCGGTGATGATGATGATGATGATGATGATGATGATGATGATGATGATGGTGATATGGATTTGGTAGCGAAAGGGAAGACAGCATAATGCTGTTACGTTTAATTACTTTGTGAGAAGATATCGTATAGCTCCGAGTATTTTCTAGTTACAAATATAAAGTATATAAATCTCTCTCTCTCTCCGAGAGAGAGAGAGAGAGAGAGAGAGAGAGAGAGAGAGAGAGAGAGAACCTGGAGCAGACCGTCTAGTAATCACTACATTATCGGAACCCGATGGCTGACGGAGTTAATCTACATGTAATCCCACCAACTACACTACCACCAACATTTCCACACATCAGTCCAGGGTAGTATATCAAGCAAGGATCATAATAACATTTTCACCACCACATTTCTAACACAGGGCACGAACTGATTTCCAATAAGATCGCTATAACCATCCCTCACATATACTGGGTGGCGTTTCAAGCACGGTCTGTGTTCACCATTAAGCTTATAACACATACAGAACGAACTAGTATCAGAAACAATCTCAGTACCTACACCTCATCAATTTCCCTACACATATAACACGAATAAACCCCTTGAAATACACTGCAAAATCTTTAAAAGTTTTATTCTTGGTACTTGATAATTTACACAATGCATTTATGTATTAGGCAGCAATAATAACTAAGTGTCTTTGGGTATACTGACAATGGTGTGTGAAAGAAGCTGCATCATCCCTGTTAATCACTCAAATAATGAGACTAATATTTGTCACAGATATTTCATTTAATTATTTTTCTCTATTCTCGTCATCGTCGTGCTTCTCTCTCTCCCCGTAATTGCCCTACATTTTCTGATCCTCTCATTCTTTTTCATACATATTCCTCTTCCTCATCATCACCTCCGTAATATATTATACCCCCCCTTCTCTCTCTCTCTCTCTCCACCACCTCCCTATCACAATCCACTTCTCTCCTTCTTACTGTCACATCACCCTTTCCATCCTTTACATGTCCTTCAGGTAATGGGTGGTGGTGACCACCATCCTCTCTTGATGTAGAGCAGCTTACCTCTTCCTTCACTTTTATCCTTTTTTATCTAAGTCTTCTCTCATGTCTTTCTATTTCTCCCAACTCTTCGTCACTTTTTTATTACTCTTCTTCCACTATAGGTAGCTATACACTAAGTGGCAAGCCTAATGGTTTTTTTGTGACCAGGGAAAACATTTACGACGCTGGGTGGTAACCATATATCCAAAAATGAGTTATGTGGAGGCCACTATGGTGCCCCTATTAACTGGGAAGAGAGATGCAAATGCAGCGGCCATAAGAGAACCAAACCTTTACACTCTTCCCCGCGCCTCGCCACAGCAAGGCACTGTCTGCAGCATGGGAATATAGGTTCAACTGCATGGGATGACCCCTGCAGAGAAGGTCGCTTGTCTATGGTTGATGGGTCTACTCGGCCAAACATACAGGGGTATATCAACAACAACAACTTGTCCTTCACTACCCATTCCCTCCTATAATCCACTCCTACATTCCACCTTCTTACTAACCAGTTTACCACTACTTTTTCTCAGCATCCACTCCACCAACCCCACCTCACCAACCAATCCCTTACACCACTCTGTTCATCACCACTTTTTTACCTGCTTTATCATCTTCTTCCTCACCATCCATACCCTGCAACACAAACCACCCTCTCATCACTTCTTTGTCACCATTCTCTCTGTCACACCACCACCTATCACACCATCCGTTCTCTCACCACTCACTCTCTTTCACCACCCCTCTCTGTCACACCACACCCTTTATCTCCACCCACTCCCTCCACCCCTTCTCTCTAACACGCAGTCCACTCTCCCATCACCTTTGTCAACATCCTCTTTCTGTCACCCAAGCGCTCTCTCTCTCTCTCTCTCTCACACACACACACACACACACACACACACACACACACACACACACACACACACACACACACACACAAAACCCACCCTCTGTCTCACTACCACCTCCCTAACACTCAGTCGACCCTCCCACCACCCTCTTTGTCACCCTCCTTTATTTTTATTTTTTTTTTATTTTTTATTTTTTTTTGATGGCGGGTGTGTCCTGTGGGTTGGTCATCTTGCAGCTGTTAGGTAGCGAGAGAGGGAGGGGTGCTGGGCTGTTGTTGCATCGTGCCTCATCCCCAATTACTGCATTTACGCCTAATATACGCTTCCTCTACGCACAGTTTTTTGGCGCTTGTTATTCTGCTCATTTCGCGTGTTTGGGGGGACAATCCTAGGACCAGCCTGTAATTTCTATATCGTAATATGACAAGGCTATACCGAAGAACTACTATTATAACAGTTCATGGCTAAGTTATTTTTTAGTTCGTTATTCTGCTTTCTTACGTTTTTAACAGTCTTACGGGGAATTTGTAATGCCTGTTTCGTCATTTTACAAGACTATAAGGAACGTGGGCTAATATGACAATTTGCCGGACGAACTAATGCAATTTTCTTCTCAGCGGCGTTTTTACACTTGTGCTAATCTGCTTATTCCAATTTGGGACGAAAATGTAAAGTCTGTGTTCTCGATTTTACAGCGGAAAATACCAACACAGCAACAACGCAATAATATACCCATCTGCTAAAGTGCTGGCTGAAAGAGTAATATCGCTCAGGCAAATTAATACAGCGAGGACACAGACGGAGTGGTTTTAGGAAGACAGATGACGTATAATATTACAGCAATTTATACATTATTATTAAATTTTCATGACCCAATTTCGTTACGGATGACAGTTTGTTCCAGTATAATAAGGTCGATCAATACTCCCTCATATTATATAATCGATTTCTGATTATAAAGCCGCTAGATATAAATAACTTCCTGTCTACATCATCTTCATCTAATGTCTAATTCTGCGTCTCATATTTCGTATCCCTTTGTTTAGCTTCATTTATTTATCTTTCATTTATTTCTGTCATTTTATTTTTCTCCTTCCCAACCACAAGAATTTCTACCATCTTCATCTGAGCTCAAATTCTTAAATATATCAGTTCCACGAATTTTTCCTGCTTTCTTTTCTGATATTCTCGTTTTGTTTCATTCCTACATTTTTTCTTGGTACCTGCAATCTGTCTGACGTTTTCATCACTTTAATTCTTTATCATCATATTCTTATTCCTTCAAAGATCTTCCTATCCTCATTAGATATCCTCGCTTTTATAATTATTTTTATTTCTACATCCTTATCCATATAACTACAAACTTTTTCAACAAATTTCCTATATCCTGAAACTTTATCTCTTCAAGTAAGTTCCTGATACTTTATATTTCTTCCTTCTTTTATTTTTCATACAACCTTTTCACCACAGTCACAAGCCTTCCAACATCTCCTTCACCTTAAGTTACTTCTTTACCCTTAATCTTTCCGTTCCATCATAAATCGTTTACCGTTTTTTTTTTTCTTTTTCTTTTTTGCCCCCTCCTTTCTCAATAACTAAAACTAACCAACTAATATCTCGGACCTTTTAGCAGTACCCCCTCCCTATCCCCTCTTCCTCCCTTACCCCCCACCCCCCACCCGCTCTTATTATTATTCCCCCCCCTCTCTCTATCTATCTGTCTATCTCTCACCACTCCACCCTCTTCCCCTCTGTCACCATCTCCCCTCTCTGACCCCCACATTATTCTCCCCCTTTTCGCCATCCCCTCTTTTCTCTTGCTGTCCCCTCTCTCCACCCTCATCACCCCCCCCCCTCTCTCTCTCTCTCTCTCTCTCCATAGCTCTTTCACCACCACTTCCACCTCCCTCCCCTTGTCTCTCTATGCTCTCATTACTCTCCCCACCTCTTCCCTCCATTCTCCCCCTCCCCTTCCCTCCCCTCCCGTCACCCGCCACCAGAACTAAACCCTGCCATTGGGAGGAGAGAGGGCGTGACCAATACATTCAACACGCGTCCTCCCTCTCCTTCTCCCTGCCACAATACAACTCTTTTATCTGTTTCTACCACTTTTCATTTGTCTCTCTATAACTCTTTTTAACTCTTTCCTTCTCTCTCTCTCTCTCCTCTCTCTCTCTCTCTCTCTCTCTCTCTCAGCATAATACAACTCTTTACCTGTTTTCACCACTTGTTATGTCTCATCCTTCTCTCGTCATTCTGCCTTTTTCCCTCACATTCCATATCTTTCCTTCGCTTTGGTTTTTTTTTTTTCTTTTCCTTCGCCTATCCTTCCCCATCTCCTTTTACTCTCACCTTTACAACTGTTTTACCTTTCTTTCTTACTTCTGCACCTGTTATTACTTTTTTCCTTCTTTTATTTCCATTCTTCGCATCTTTCTTCAAGGCTGTTCTAAGTCTTTGTCAACTTTCTTCGTCTTTCCTTTTCTTCCCCTTCATCGACCCCCAACAATACAGCGCATTTCTCTGGTTCCTTCGCTATTCTTTTGTCTCTCCTTCCTCTCGTCTTGCTAAAAGTATTTCGCCTATGCTGTCCACTTTCTTTGCCTCTCCTTTCTCCCTTCTCTCTCTTTTCCCTCTCTCTCTTTCTTCCTCTCTTTCTCCCTTTCCCCAAATTGCAACTGATTCACTTGTTTTGCACATTTTTCTGTTGTCTCTCCTTTCCCTCTTCTTCCTTCGCCTCGCCAGAATTAAACTCTTTCGTCAGTCTCCTCCTCCTCTCTCTCTCTCTCTCTCTCTCCTCCTTTACCTGCTTTGCCCACTTTCCTCATCTCAACTCGTCTTCCTTGTACACCCACAGTCGTCTAGTGTAACTCGCTTTAATTAAGAGAGAACTTTCTTTCACAAACTATCCTTTCTTTGTCCTCATTCTCTTTTGCTTTCTCATAACCTTTTTATACACATGCAAAATCTTATCATCATCATCATCATCATCATCATCTTCTTCGTCTTGACTCTTTTTCTCACCCAAACATAATGTCAAGTGATCCAGAAAAAGGATAAGAGATGGTAGGACAGGGAGAGAATTATCAAAAGCATGCTAAGTAAAATGGGCCACAGCATCATCCCCACATCACTCAAGCCCTCGGAATCCTGGATCCACCTCACAGTCCTGCTTGTGGATATGTTTTTTCGTATTTTTCCTTCTAGATGCACTTCACATACACATACACAGAACACAATGAAGAAGACAGATGCATTTATAACTCCTAAAGTGTTTGGACCATTTTCCTCTGATCGATGTCCTCCCCTCTTGCTCCTAAACTATTAGTAAATTTTTTATGACCAAGTTGATGAGAGGAAACAACACTGGGTCGTATTCTTGAGGACTTAAAAGACTTCGTATAGTATCTTCCTCACCACCCTATTTTCCTTTCTTAACACCTTACCTTGTGCGTTAATAATGCAAACCATGTCATTGTATAAAAAAGGAGAAAACAGCATAAATTAGATCATTAAAGTGCATGCATGTTACAAAATGTCGAAAACCACTTAGAACATTCAGACGCAAACTGTCCGATGGTATTAAAAAAAAAAAAAAAAAAAAAAAAAACGCTTCACTAGGTCCCGTATTGCTGTAAGGAAGCTCCCTATCATTTTTTCTTTAATATTTTTTATTTTTGCACACAACGCTTTCATAATCCCTTGTGTGTTATTTTTGCCTTCCATGTTGGCGTTGAAAAGATATAAACAACATACAAGAGAGCAGTAAGGCGTGGTATGGAAAATAAATCGCTAAGGAAAAGGTATTAAGGTGCTTCCATACCCGACGACAATATGGGCCTAAGTTACGTTCTACGCTGCTTCTCACCGCCAGACATAATGGACGTGATGGTGAGACTCGCAGTGCCCTGAATATGAATCGATAATACGGGGTGTTGTTTGTCCAACCTGCAATCCGACCTACACCATCAGATAATCAGCGCTAAAATACTGCCCGATTCCGTCTTCAGTGTCACCAGGCCCTAACAGTTCAGAGACAGCATACCCCTTTCCTAGAACGCCCTCTATTTTTCTTTGTTATTCCTGCTACCGCTACACGATTATACTCAGCTTGGGGTGTCTATCGTAATGAAGGGGTTACAATAAAAGGACCCAAGCAGATCGTGTCGCCAGAGGATTTTCATTACTTTGGAGGGGAGATGACTCCTCGTGATGGTGGGGTTGGTTATGACAGAAGAAATTCCCTGATGAACAAACCGTGAGCTGCCGGACAATTTTACTCAGCTAAGGGGATATCTCTCGTAGTGAAGGAGTTGAGTAAAGGCAGATGTAAAAAACCGGTGTGTCGACCATGCATCAACCCACATGACGATCGACTCCCCCAGACGATTTCCTTCAGCTGAGGGGTTGGAAGGAGTACCCCAGCGAACAAACGGCGTGTCGGCCATGCATCATCCCTGCATGAGGCCGCACACCGCCGACTGCGCCGCGTCGACCAGTCATTTACGGGCTGACGGCTCGTTTGGTTAATGATCCTGAGGTGACTGGCGCTTTACTCACAGGTTAATTGCTGGCAGGAGGGGAGAGGGGGAGAGGAGAGATAATAAGGATAAGGGTGTGGCTGGCTGGGGGGAGGGGTGTGGCAGGGAGATAATAAGGGTAGGGGTGTGCCTGGGTGAGGAAGGGAGGGGACAGGGTTTGGCAGGGTGAAGGAGGGTGTGGCAGGGGAATAATGATATGGGTGGGGGAGACAGGGAGTACAGCAGGGGTGACGGAAGGATGAGGACTGAACTAAGGGTGTGGCATGGAATGGGTATGGTAAGGACGGAAAATAATAAAGATTCGGTGTTACAGAGAGACGATCAGTAAGGTGGGTGAAGGAGAGGTAAGGACAGACAGAAGGAGGGATGTGAAAGGTGAGGAAGGGGTGCAGAGGGCGAGTTAAAGAAAAGGCAGGAACATATAAGGGATGTGGAGTGTTGTAGGGGTGAGTGTGTGGCAAAGAGATCATTAGAACAGCGGTGTGAGGGGAACAAGTCAAGAGTGAGAGCAGTGGAAATGAGTTACTTGAGAGGAGCATGTGGAGTGACGTGGAGGGACAGGTTGACGAATGAAGAAGTGAAGGAACGTTGTGGGGTAGATGTGGATGTGGTTGAAAAGATTAGGAGAAATACACTGAGGTGGTTTGGACATGTGGAGAGAATGGAGAATGAAACACTGACTAAGAGGGTGTATGTAGGTGAGGTGCAGGGAGGGAGAGGGAGGGGTAGACCGAGGATGAGGTGGAGGGATGGAGTTGAGAGGTATATGAGGGAGGGGGGGGTGAGTTGGGGGGAGGGGAGTCAAATGGTGGGTGACAGAGTGACTTGGAGGCGTTTTGTTTGCGGCCACCCTTTGCGGGATTAGGGCGTCGGGCTATAGATAGATAGATAGATAGATACAGGTGAGGACTCGAGGAGAGAGGGGTGAGGAGGGTACACTGTCAAAACCAGGACGAATATAAGCATAAAGGGTACGGTAGGGATGAAGGTGTGGCAAAGAGATAATAAGGACAGGGAGTGTGGGGGCAGGGGTGAGGGAAGGATGAGGGAGGGGCAGGGAGAAGGGAGGAAAGATGGAGGGGGGTGACGGTATGGCAAGGATATAACAAGAATAGTGAGGGTGACAGGAGTGAGGATGGCTAAGTCAGTGGTTTGGGAGATAATGAGGAAGTAGAGTGTGGAGGGAATAAGGAGAATGTGGCAGAGAGAGAGAGAGAGAGAGAGAGAGAGAGAGAGAGAGAGAGAGAGAGAACACAAAAAGGGGAAAAAAAAAGAAAGCCAGAAAATGCGAGGGGCAGTTTTGGAGAGAGTGACAAGTTGAAGAGACGAAGCACATTCTGACGGACAGACAAAGAAATGGCCTACAAACAAACCCAGGAAATAAACACGCATGAAACTCGAGAGAAATGTGGGCCAGTATTAAAGAAAAAAATAATTATTTAAAAAAAAAAAAGAGAGAGAGAGGGAGGGGTGAACCCTTGAAGAAGTGGCACACAAAGACTCATTGGTAAATAGGTAGACGAACCAAAAGGGACGATAAAAGAAATAACGCAAGGGCAGAGACAGGCAAGACGCATGTAAAATAAAGGAGAGACTGCATAAGAGGGTACAAATAACAGGAAAAATAAAGAAGCAAATTTGGAGGAAGGGGTAGGGATTCATTTACAGGCAGACAGATAGACAGAGCAAGGACTGGATGCATTAACAGGCGGACAGACAGACAGAGAAAGCCCTCCCCCCAAAAAAGGACAAACACAAAAGAGACATGTGACAAAGAGGGGACGACATAAAAGCAAAACAAAACTGAAAAAAAAAAGGTCGGGGATAATTTACGACTTACAAAGAAGACTGATGGATGGAGAGACAGAGAAAGGACCTACACGCACACACACACACACACACACAACCAGGACATAAACAGACAAGGATGATGTGAAAGACAGAGGTGGAACGACGCAAAAGAGGCCAACAATAAACATAAAAAAAACAGAAAGACTAATTGACAGACGGAGGAAGGGAGAAAGAAGCTATAAACAAACACAGGACATAAACAGACAGGAGACAGGAGGGAGAAAGGAGGGAAGACATAAGAGAGGGTAAAAATAATCAGGAAAAAGAGAGGGACAGGTTGGGAGGAGGAGTGACAAGAGGGAGAGGCCGCCATTGTCTCCTATTGTGCTGTATGGAGGTCCTGCGCAAAGAGAAGGACGACGAGGAGGAGGCGGTGTGTGTGTGTGTGTGTGTGTGTGTGAGAGAGAGAGAGAGAGAAAAAGAGAGAGAGAGAGAGAGAGAGAGAGAGAGAGAGAGAGAACGGGCTGGCGGGTGAGTGAGTTAGCATATGTATTTTACCTCAGGGTAAATAAAATCATCACAAACCAGCATTAAAAACAGTACAATCCAATTCTATATTACCCATTAGGGCTCCGAGGCAAAGGTATCGTAGTCTAGATCATTTAAGCTGTAGGAGGCTTTTCTACGTCCCTGGCAGAGGTTAGACTGAAAAAAATAAAAAATAAAAAAATCTAGTCACCTCTTGGATACAAATCTTGGGAGCTTTAATACGCGCTTTCCTCCGACCTCAGGCAGAAATCTCCAGTGTGTGTGTGTGTGTGTGTGTGTGTGTGTGTGTGTGTGTGTGTGTGTGTGTGTGTGTGTGTGTGTGTGTGTGTGTGAAAGGATCTGTGTAAATTGTGCATGTAATTGTGTATGTGCACTCTAAGTCTTTATATAATACGACTTGCGCTTACTCGTGTGTACGTATTAACTCGGCGTCCACATACCTGTGTGTGTGCATGCAGTGTAAGGATATAAGTGTGAGTTTAATTATGAGAATGGAGGCCAGTGTGTATCCATATGCTAATGTGTGAGTAAATGACTGTGTGTGTGTGTGTGTGTGTGTGTGTGTGTGTGTGTGTGTGTGTGTGTGTGTGTGTGTGTGTGTGTGTGTGTGTGTGTGTGTGTGTGTGTGTGTGTGTGTGTGTGTGTGTGTGTGTGTGTGTGTGTGTGTATGGTAATTACGTGGGGGGCTGACTGCCACTAAAGTCCGGCCACAACTCAGGGCCCACAAAGGGACGCCTCTGGGCCCCCCGTCGGACCTATTGTGCCCCCGCCTCCTAACAGCCCCCCACCCTCCTCTTTCTCCCCCTCCTACTTCCTTCCATCCCCCCTTCCTCATCGACCCCAACCTTCCTCGATCCCCCTCCCACTTCCTTTTATTCCCCCTCTTTACCCCTCCTTTTTCCGTCTATCCATCTCTTACAGACCCCCTCCTCATAGTTACCCTCTTAATTTCTTCTATCCCCCCCCTCTCCTGAACGTTCCTCTCGCTTCCTTCCCCCTACTCTTCCCCTCATTCAGCTTCGCTGCTTCTCCTATCCCCATCCTCATCACCTCCTCCCTCTATTTCTCCCCTCTTCCTTCCCTCTAACCGTAGCATCATCGCTCCCCTCCTCTCTATTACCCATTTCTTGATTGCACTTCCCTCCTTTATCCTTCTTCTCCTCACCGCTCTCCTCTCCATTCCATGATTCTCCGTCTTTCATGCTTTCCCTTGTCCCTCTTCCATATCATACCCCTTTCCCCACTGTCCCATCCTCTCAGCTCCTCTTCCCCTCTCACTGCTCCCCTCCCAACTTCCTCTTTCCCCTTCTCTCTTCTTACCGCTCCCCCTCCCCCCTTCCATGCTCCTCCCTTCCTTCTCCCTGATCTCCCTTCCCCCCATCTCCTCTCTCTCTCTCTCCTTTAACCTCTGTATCAACCTGCCACTCCAAGATGCACGTGCTGAGGTGAAGGGAAGCGCTGGTTAGGTCATAAACAGAAGCTATATGGAAACAGTTCACCGATAATGCCGCGTTACTTTCCACATACAAGGCCCTATACGATCCACTGGCATACACGCAACACACAACCATGGCACACACGTACACACTATCATCAGATAAGCATACAGCCCACACATAATTACTCCTCCCCCAACACACACACACACACACACTCACACACACACAAACACAAACATTTACATGGGCGCACACACATCTACAGTCACAAGTCGCTCTCTCTCCCTCCCTCCTTTCCTCCCTCACACACACACACACACACACACACACACACACACACACACACACACACACACACACATAAAAACTTGAGCACAAACACAGACGCCAGCACACACACACAAAAACCAAGCACACTTAAGCACTACAACGAGGTTCTTCGGCCCATGGTGTTTGCCCTAGGATTACACCCCTTCAGAACGAGGACCTAATTTTTATTCATGCCACTATCTAGGCGATTTTGTTCACTTTACTACGAACAGTGAAGAGGTTAGTCTTTATTAACCCCATGAGTATACTTATATTTTTACTTTATTAATGCCACTTAGCGATCTTTTTCAGTATGTAATAAAGGATAAGACACAATTTCTACCAATCTCTTCAGTGCCATGATCTAGTCTTTATTAGATCCACCGAAACTGCTTTATCTTTGGATGATCCTGCAGCAGTAAAGGGCTTATCAATAGTCTCCTTTAATCCCCTGAGTGCACTGACGTCTTTACTATTATCTTTTATCTGTCGCAAAACTATTCTTATTTTAATATGGACCAAATGGACTCCTTGTAATAAAGTGACTAGAGAAAGCAGAATTAAATAACTCCT
This sequence comes from Coenobita brevimanus, assembly GCF_032717465.1. Lineage (NCBI taxonomy): Eukaryota > Metazoa > Arthropoda > Malacostraca > Decapoda > Coenobitidae > Coenobita > Coenobita brevimanus. Next base: position 6,205,650 of record NC_136977.1, on the reverse strand, counting down.
TCAATATGATGACGCATATTTTACCTTTTATTTTATTTGTATTTTTATTTTTTTGCAAACGCCAGAGATTTTATTTAGCTGAAGGGGATAAAAACAATGGCCAGTATATAATTTAGTATAAGTTTTCTATTTTTACTATATTCTTTTTAACGCCAGACGATTTTCTTCAGCTTACGAGAAACCAATCACAGTTAAGGGATCAGAGTTTTTTTTTTTTTTTTTTTTTTCTTCCTTCCATCTCTTCCCTAAACTGAAATTCACAATACATTTTATTGACAAAAGAACTTATTTATTACCAAGAATATAACTTTTTTACGATTTCTGGATAAAATTCTGCCTAAAGTTAAAAAAGGCACTCATTTCTTTTTACAATTTTTGACGACTTCTAGGTAAAATTCTGCCTTAAACACACACACACACACACACACACACACACACACACACACACACACACTCAATTTGTTTTCCGCGTTCCATCTTTAAAAACTGGTCTTAGGAGGATTTTATCGAGTTATATATATTAACACGGAAAAAATTCTTAATGGTCTCCTATCAAAAGCTTCCCTGAAATATTCCGTAAGATTAATACTAAAAGCTGGCAATTTCTTCCCCCCGTCCGTTCATTATACCCAGAATTATACGCTGTTTACTGAATACTCTGTTCATTAATTCCTTATTGGTCGAGACAGGTAACGTCAGACTATAATATCCAGCTGAGTGAGTCACAGGAGCCTGGGAGTGTCAATATCCAATAAACTTAATTAATCCTGGCCTTTGGTTCCTTCTTCCTTGCATAAAAAACAAATCATGCCGCCTCTTGTGTTATATATATTACTCTAATTCGTTTATTCCGCCAGTCACAAGATTTTGGAAAACTAATGATACTGTCGACACGGGGAGTGCTCAGGCGTTTAAAACTGGGGTTAAGGGATTTTTGGTTAGTCCGTAATTACTTCTTAGATATTTATGTCCCCAAGACGACATTTTGAGATATATTGGCGGCTTGTAGTCTCTTCAATGGGGCTCTTACTTAATGTCTTAATAATAGTGTAATAATAATAAAAAAAGCAACAGCAATAATGATAATAATAATAATAATAATAATAATAATAATAATAATGATGATGATGTCAACACTAACCCACTCATGGTCGGCACAATTCTAGCTAATGGCAGGTGATTTTATCCAGCTAAATAATAATAATAATAATAATAATAATTATAATTATAATATTAATAATGATAATGATGTCAACACCAACCCTCTCATGGTCGGCACAATTCTAGCTAATGGCAGACGATTTTGTTCAACTGAGGGTGAGTCATAAAAGCCTCAGTGCTGCTGTCGCCTTTCACCCTTTCATGGCCGGAACAACTCTAGCAGCCTACCTATCCTATTCCAGTACACGCCAAACAATTTAGCTCACCTGAGAATAAGTTAACCTCTTCAGTAGGATGACGCGTTCTTCACTATATCCTTCCCATGTACACAGTATTTTTTCATCTTATTGCTGGCTTGTAGTGATGAGGGCAGGTAAAAAAAACATACCTAACAACCTTAATTCGAAAAGTTTATCTACAGGTGAATAAAATCGTCGAAATAGCCAGAAGAAATATATACAAGCATGGATATCTTGAATGACGTCCCCGGAAAGAAAGGGTTAAGAAACTGTTATACTCCTCTCACTTTAACCCGGCTCAGATTTTCGTCCTTTTGTAGCTTATTTTACGCGGCTCAGTGGCAGAAAAAAAAAAAAAAAAAAAAACAGTGGTACAGTTCTATATATCCCTTCCATAGCACTTCACTATTACCAGGATCACAATCGAGTTTTTATCAGGTATAACTCAGCATTCTCCAGAGAGCGACAGCATTTTTTGGCAAGTCAGAGTAAAAAATAAAATAAAATAAAAAGGGGGTGCCGCTTCCCTCTCAAAATTCCCCTACAATTACATAAGCTTCCAAAAAATCTCTCCCCCGTCTCTCCATACCACTGAAAATTATACCGAGAGTTATATGTGAGGATTATACACCGTTTACCCACAATTATATACCATTTTTGCCGAGAAACATCATGCGCGTTTTCCCATCAAAGCTTCCCTATAATTAAGACCTGTAAATTTCTCTCCCAGCCTCCTGATTACCCTGAGATATACCGGGAATCTATTTTTATAAGCAATTTCAATATATATCTTGTTTTTTTTATATATATGGAGAAAGTGTGTGAAAGTATTATAACTTTTGGGGGTATAAACACATACTCACTCCGTCTGGCACACTCACTCCATAATTCATGTCTCGCAACCCTTAGTTATTTTGATAGACTATGTTTCTCCTGCTCGCGCGCGCACACACGCACGCACGCACACACACACACACACACACACACACACACACACACACACACACACACACACACACAGGCATACATACGTATATACTCTCAAAAAATACACACACACACACACAGGCATACATACGTATATACTCTCAAAAAATACACACACACACACACACACACACATACTACATCATTCTCCAGACTTTCTCTCTCTCCTTCAGTGTCTCGTGCATAATGTAAGCTTCCCCCCATGCAAGTCGCCTGCTGAGAATTTCATATGCATAATTATTCAGCATTTGCATACCTGAGATGGTCACCGCCTCTGCAGCTCTCACCTAATTTATCAACCTGTCTGTGCAATCCTCACACCTTCTGCAACTAAGCTACCTTTTAGAAGTTAGAGATTTTTGCCACTTCATTACGAGCAGAGTGAAACTGTCCGTCGATAGCAAAAGCAAAGAAAGAAAGAAGGACAGGCTGAAAACTAGCCCGCCAGCCAGACATACAGAAAGAAATAAATACAAATACCTACATAAATTATCAACCACTGTGTGCAATCTTCACATCTTCTGCAATTGCTCTTCTTTCACTAGGTGACGCCATTCCTTAGATGAATAAAATCGTCTAGTAGTTGCAATAAATCAAATAAATAAATAATGTCCTCACCTGTTTATCAACCAGTCTGTGCCACACTTAAGCACTTTTCAAAACTCCTCTTTTTGAAGTGTGCGTTTTAGCCCTATGCTGAAGAACAACGTTTAGAAGAAGAAGAAGAAGAAGAAGCATCGATGAAGGGGTTGAAATGGATTGCTTGTGATCCCTTCAGTTTCAGACGTCGCTCCCACATTGTATAATATGGTCCGGGTAACGTATGATGATGATGATGATGATAATAATAATAATAATAATAATAATAATAATGATAATAATAATAATAATAATAATAATAATAATAATAATAATAAACAATTCACTAGGGGTTCACAGAGGGATCTTCACTATGGAAAATCTATGTCTAGCTGAATAAACTCGTCCAGCCACTACAAGTACATTATATAAAAAAGAAGTTAGCACAGTAAAAAGGTTAACTACTGTATGTGACTGGCAGGATTTTTTTTTTTTTTCAGCGGAACATAATCGTCTGGTGTTATTCT
>NC_136977.1:6104657-6197157 GCF_032717465.1 Coenobita brevimanus | reverse complement strand
AGGAGGGGGTGCGAAAGGATGCTGGGTTGAGGTAGTGAGACTGAGGTTTGTGGGGGGGTGAGAGAGGGGAAGGAGGAGAATGCCGGCAGAGGGAAAGGAGATTTGGGGGTGAGAGAGGAAGGGATGCTGGGGGAGGGAAAAGCAGGTATGAGAGGGAGGGACAGGAAAGAGGGATGTTATGGGTAAGGGGAGGGTGGGGTAAAGGCAGGGGTATGTGGGAGGGGAGGGATGGGAATGAATGGTGGGGAAGGAACATGGGGATCTGAGGGAGTATGTGGAGTACAGAGAGGCAGACAGCGGCACAAAGGAGAGGAGACCCGTCACACTAGAAGTAGTAAGGAGAGGGAGGAGAGACTTTAGGAGATGGGAGGAAGTAGTATGGGGGAGCGAAGGGGGGTAAGAGAGGCTGTTCAGTGGTAAAGGAGGGAAGGGAGGTGGCTAGGGGAGTAAGGGAGTGTGGGGGGAGGGCAAGTACGAGAGGCAATCTGGACATACGTGGGACAATCAAATACCCAAACCTACACCTTCCCCCTGTCTACTACCGCCATCAAATAACCAAACCTACACCACGCCACTAATAACTACCACCACTATCTTCTGTTTAACCGCCTGTGCCTTGTATCTGTCCTACCCTCCTCCTAAACCCTCCCTCCTCCCCATTTACCTTAAGTAAGAGTACGGGGGGAAGTATGGCTATGATTTTAAGGAAGGATGGTGGATGGGGGGGAGGGGAGTGAGTAAGGACGAGAATGTGGGCAATTTAAGAGCAATCAAATAACCAAACCTACACTAACCTGCACTTTACCACTCCCTTCTACCATGATCATTACACCATACCATTGCCTGCTACCACCATCTGTTCCACCATCTGTGCTTTGTGTCTAGCCCTCCTCTTAACACCCGCCACCCTCAGACTTAACCCTTTTATTTGGAGGAGGAACTGGGTGAGGGTGTAAGATCCAAGGCATCGTATACTCATGGGCTTTGGAGGCCTTTTAACACTTCTTCCTTAGCGATTTATTTTGCACATTACACCCGAGTATGTTCGCCTAAACCATTCATATATTTTTTCAAGCAATTACTACGATATCGCCCTTTGTATTTTGTTCTTGCTGCCACCACACGATTTTATCCATATTAAGCAAGACACCTGAAAGTGAAGCGATTGAGAACTACCTCCGCCAATCCCTTTACTCCAAGACGTCCACCCAGAGCTGAATATAATCGTCTGGAGAGAGCAAAAATAAAGTAAACACGACGTCACTGGATCTGGAGGGGGACTAAAACCGACATCGATTTCATACGTAAAAAACAAGCTTAATATTAACCCTCTCAGGCTCTTGTACCCACTCTCAGCTGAATGAAATCGTCTAACGTTGGCTGGAATAAATACTAGAGTTATCCTGTTCATGAGAGAGAGTTACCGTGCAATATCCAAAAATAAACCGGTAAGGAAGAAGAGCTAAGGGAGGGATTATTGGGCAAGGACTAAACCCGCCAGGTGGTAGCCGGGTGTCTGTTCTGTCTCACCATCTGTCTCTTTTATCTCTCTTTGTTTAACGCTTGTCTCTCTCTATCATATGTACTTGTCGTTTATTAGTTCGTTTACTGTCGCAATCTGTCGTGTTCTCTGTCTGTCGTTCTGTTGTAGGTATGTTGTACTGAACGGTGGGTGCATGAGTGTGTGCCTCATTAATTAGTTCTCCCTCTATCATGCTTGTGTGTGTGTGTGTGTGTGTGTGTGTGTGTGTGTGTGTGTGTGTGTGTGTGTGTGTTTTCTGGTCCCTACCTCACCTGACATGTGGGCGAGGGAAAAAAAAAAGAAAAAAGGACGGGCTGGTGACGACGATTAAGCTAGTCATGTATATGTACTGGGATAATGTTATTTTTCTACCATTTGTACCCCTCTCATGGCCGGAACAACTCTCAGTATTCCATTTCAACAAACGCCAGACGATTTTCTTTAACTGAGAGCGAGTCACAGGAGCCAGAGTGTTATTTGTGTCCGTATTTCACATGTTCACATTCCCTTCACATTCACTCACACTCAGCATGCTCTCTCTCTCTCTCTCTCTCTCTCTCTCTACGCCAAAGTGGATTGTAAGTGACTATTTTAACTCACGCATGTTATATCAACTTAATTATATACGACTCAAACTATTACATTACTTCGTCTGGACAACACACACACACACACACATACACACACACACACACACACAAAACAAATAGTCACTTTCATCCCAAGCCCCGTAATAAACATCAGCAGGATAATGTATATAAGGGTAGGCTATGTATGCAGTATTAATATTCCAGTAATAACCATCACTATTTCTGATAATGGGCAGGTCTAATAGCGTGATTTATTTTATTAATTGAAGTACTGTATCTCAATTCGCTCTCATAAAGGATGTTAGCCAATTTCCACGAGAAGGAAGTTACCATAGAAGTGAATTATGATCAGGAATTATCTTACTTTCTCCTATTTTTTCGTTTCAGTAGCCAAGTGGAAAGAGTGGCGAATGAGAGACTGACTAGGAGTGGATGTGAATCGGGTGGAAGGGGTAAAGGGACTCCGAGGATGACATGGACGGACGGGGTGTAATAAGTGTGTGTGTGTGTGTGTGTGTGTGTGTGTGTGTGTGTGTGTGTGTGTGTGTGTGTGTGTGTGTGTGTGTGTGTGTGTGTGTGTGTGTGTGTGTGTGTGTGTGTGTGTGTGTGCTGGAGAGATGGCATCCTGACGGCGTAGGGTAGAATGACATGGAGGTGATCTGCTTGTGGCCATCCTTTAGGGAATGGAGACATACGACTATAGACAGATAGACAGACAAATAGGATACTGATCGATAGACCGACAGACAGAGAGTAGGACGGTATTTACTGTGGTTTGGTTGTGAAATGCTCGACAGTTATAACGTGTTAGGATAAATGTATAAACAAGGAATCTTATATACAATTTAGGCTCAAGAAAGTTTATAAATACAGTCTTAGATCTGTAGTTCCCCTCTACCCCTCCCTCATGGGTCCTCCTCCTCCCCTTCCCTTCCCTTCCCCTCCCCCTCCCCCCTCCACGTACCCTCATCCCACTTCCGGATCTGTTTGTCTTCCTCCTTTGTTTATCTTCCTTCCTTTGTCTTCCTCTTGTTTACCCATCTCACATTTTCTGCCCCATTCTCTATAATTTTTTCTCTGTCGTTCTCTACTGTTTCTTTTTCCTTCCGTCTCGCTTTTTCCATCTTTTTTCTTCTCGCCTGTTTACTTCTTCCCCCCCTTTCCATACCTCTTTTTTTTTTTTACTTTTATTTTCCTATATTTATTCCTCTTATCTGTTATCTTTTTTCGTTCTGTCTTTCTCCACATATTCCTCTTTAATTGTCCTCCTCTGTTAATTTCTCTTCTGTCTCCCTCTGTTCGGTTCTTTTTTCCCATTTGTCTTTCTATATATATTTCAGTTTCCTTTACATTCTCTGCATACCTCTCTCTCTCTCTCTCTCTCTCTCTTCAGTCCTCCTACATATTGTGTGTGTGTGTGTGTGTGTGTGTGTGTGTGTGTGTGTGTGTGTGTGTGTGTGTGTGTGTGTGTGTGAATATTCTGGCAATCGAATGTTATATTGGTTTTCTATATATCTCTGCCTGTGTTAATCTCTCTCTCTCTCTCTCTCTCTCTCTCTCTCTCTCTTCGTCCCTGCCTCTACGTCCTTACTTATTTTCATTCCCTCGTATCCACCTCTCGTTTTCCTCCACACCCAGTTAATTATATATTGTTATCTACCTTCCATGTTTTCTGCCATTTTCTGTTTTTCCTCGTTTTTACTATCTTTATTTTCTCACTTTTTACTATCTTTATCTTCTCTCTCTTTAATGCCTTTCTTTATTAATTTTTTGCCTTTTATAAATTTCCAAGTTTTCTATTTCCCTCTATTTTTTCCTACCGTTAATTTTTCCAGGTTCATTATTTTTCCATCTTCATCAATTTCCTTCATCATATATTTTTTCTCGCCACACTATTCATTATTTTTGTCAACGTCTTTTTCTGTCCTGTTCGTCTTCGTTTTATTCTTTACCATAATCGTCATCGTCTTAATCTGCCCACTGCCTCACACATCCTCCTTGCTGTACATGATTCAATCTTCTCTGAATTATTCACTTCTTACGTCTGTCCACTTTCTCTCCATATTTTATCAGTAACAAGGGGCAAAATCATTAAGCATACTGAGATGATGATGATGATGATGATGATGATGATGATGATGACGACAACGGTAACAACAAAGATGATGATGATGATGATGATGATGATGATGATGATGATGATGATGACTACAACGGTAAAAACAACGATGATGATTATGATGATGATAACGGTAACAATAAAGGTATGATGATGATGATCATGATGATGATAACGGTAACAATAAAGGTATGATGATGATGATGATGATGATGATGATAACGGTAACAATAAAGGTATGATGATGATGATCATGATGATGACGATGATGATAATGATGATGATGATGATAATGACGATGATGATAACGAGGGTAACGACAAAGATGATAATGATGATGATGACTGACGATGATGATGATGACGATGACGACTGACGTCGATAACGATGATGTTGGGAGGTGTATCGGAGAACGGAGGGGGGGGGGGAAGGGAAAAGGGGGAGGAAGCAATGAGACATGCGTGGCGACCTAACCTGACCTCGTGTCCAAAAATGTCACGTTCCCTTTCTAAAAATCTCTTACTAATTCCGAATGCAGTTCTATGATGCTCCGCTATCGCTGGCGGACCTCTCTTTTTTGTGCATGAGTCAGGTCCACGGGCACGTCTTAGAAGCGAGGTCGAGTTAATTTACTGTTGTCTCTTCCAGTTCCTGTTTACTGCTAGACTTCGTGTTTCAAGCAGAATCTTTAATTACTACTACTACAAATACTACTACTACTACTGCTACTACAAGGATACTACTACTACTACTACTATTGATAATAATAATAATAATAATAATAATAAAAATCATCATCATTTGGTCTTCCATTTTTCTGAAGCGCAGATTCTTCAAAAGCAATTCACTAGCACAATTTTTTTTTTTTAACTTATCTCGATTCCATTGTGAATCCCATATAAAAAAAGGTTCATCCAGTCGATTATAAAAACACACACCACTGCCACACCACTTACAATCTGAAGCCTATATGGAAATGAGGAACTGTGTGTGTGTGTGTGTGTGTGTGTGTGTGTGTGTAATATGTACTGTTTGTAATCAATTGTTACCCAGATATACACAATGAAGAAGTGGAAATGAGTTTGTTTATACAGGTGTGTGTGTGTGTGTGTGTGTGTGTGTGTGTGTGTGTGGTGTGTGTGTGTGTGTGTGTGTGTGTGTGTGTGTGTGTGTGTGTGTGTGTGTGTGTGTGTGTGTGTGTGAAGATGGGCTGTGTAGTCTGTTTCCCTTCCACCCATTTATTAGTCTCAGGTTTTTGAAAATGACTGACTGGGTGATTAGCTGACTGCCTGGGCCTATGGCACTTGATTAGTTGACTGATAAACCAAACAACTGACTGACTAGGCAAACTTAAACTACAAAAGTAAATGACTATGAAATAACTGAATAACTGAGACAAAAGAACTACACTAAGAAATGACTGACAGACTGAGACAACACGACTGACTGACTGCCTAAGCCTGAACAACTGACTGGCTGGCTGACTGACTAAGAGACTAAAAAGAATGATACACTAAACACCAAGCAACACGGGTGATTGGCGGAGTAACTGATTGGGGTGCCACAAACCGGTATAATTACCTGAGGGGAGGACGGGGGGAGGGAGCAAAGGGAAGGGGAGTTCGTGGGGGGATAGTGAGGGGGCTGGTGATGTGGGGAAGGGGGAGGGGGGCTAGGGCACGGTGGGAAGGGCTAGAAAGGCTGACTGGTATTAAGGGGTAACAGGTGGGAAAGGCATGGCGGGGTACAGATGCTGGTCGGAGGTATGCGAGGGAGGCTGGCAGGTATAAGGAGGTTTTGTCGGGGAGAAGACGAAGAAAACTTAGGAATAATGACGACCAACTACGCGAGGTTCATTATGGCAGACAATTACCTCTAGCTAAGTCGCAATTTTTCCCTAGAATACGACACGGAACCGTCAACGTTATATCCAGGTCCCCAATTGTTCTGGTGGAGACGGGAGGAGTCGGAGTGGTGGTGGGGATGGTGGAAGTCTGGTTAGGGGCAGGGAGGATCGGGGCGCTAGTTGAGTCAGGTGGGGTGGGGGTGCTGGAAAGTTGGCCTGGATAACAAGCGGTTCAGGCATCACCTTTATGGAACCTGTCTGATGCTTAATTACATTCACACCGCTATTTACAACCCCGCCGGGTGATCTTCCACTTAATGTCAGGCTGCCATCAGAAAATGTGCTGATTCATCGGCAATTTCGTGTTCAGTGTTCTTATGTTCTATTTTCTCGTGAACATTTAAGTGGTGGATTTCCAGGCATCGAGCTAAACACCTGTTCATTTTATCTAAGAGTAAAATTGCCGTCTTTCCATCTTGAATTCTGGGCAATAACTGTAACTGAGATTATCACAAGAATTTGGTGCTAGTCAGAAACAAATGTGCTACTATTCTGCTGCTAAGGGACCAAAATCTCCGTCAAGTTAAGGTGAAAGAACTATAGGAATCATTATGAATAAAATGATTAAGAAAAGTAAGTGCTCCCTATAGGTTTGTGATGTCCCAAAAATGACAACTACTCCATACATCTGGTGCTGTAAGTCTGGGGGACTGGTAAATCGATGTAAATTTAATTCCTGTACCTGACTGAAGAAATAAAGTAAATAAAAAAATGCAACACAGTTTGTAACGAGGACTTGCTATATATTTCACTGTGCAGCCAACTATGAATACATATCATCTTGAAAATCAGTACCCGAGGTCCTTCAGTCCAATACACACAAACAGAAAGAATGACCCCCAGAGCCTTCTCATATATCAACTCTTAGGTGCTCATATAGTCACCATTATCATTATAACACGCTAAGGATATAACACTGAAGGTATGGTGCTTGGTGCTGTATTAGTGGGGACAGATGTGTTTTTATGTCGTTTTGGGGGAACCACGACATAAAAGTCTCAGGTACAATTCCGTGCAACAACAAAGGTATGAACCCACTCCCTTATTCTTTTTTACGACCCACACTCTTTCCTGCGGCTGAGCTGTGCAGGAGGAGGCAAACCCAGGACCAGAGAGTGAACACCGAGGACAGGTAACATGGGGTGACTGGATACATAATGAGGAAGAGAAGTGTTGGATTGTCAGCAAAGTACCCAAACACTCATACGTATTGTAACATGACACAGCGAACGACTACTGCAAAATACTGCTTTCTGAGTACGAAATTATAACATGTACCCGTTGCTTCAGCGGTAAATTTTAGAAAAAAAAGTATGATGACTACAAACTTATTAAATCTGAAGAGCTAGTTGTTAGACCTGGGAAGACAGCCAAACGCCGATTAAAAGTCTGGCGTTAACCAAAGTATAAAAGATAAATCGTCCCTCTAAGAAAAGTTATACACCTTGCAATGGACATAAGAAATTAGAGATGATAAAAAGTGTATTAGTTATTCTGATATCCACTGGACAAAAGCTTTTGCATTCTTATTACTCAGATATGAAAAGATGGCAGAGTGGTCATTCTGAAATCCACCGTACGTGGGTGTTTGGAAGTACTTTCTGCTTCCTGACCACTCCATTCCCTATCTTGGCCTCCCACCGTACATCCACCCACCACCCGCTGACTTGAGGAAAAATGTGAGAAGTCGTTACCTTACCTAATCTAATCTTCCACTTAAAAACAACCTTAACCTACCCTAACCTCTTAACCTTTCACCTTATTTACCATAATCTAAATTAACCTTTCACCTTAACACAATCTAACCAAACCTAATCCAGCCTAACCCTGCACCCTCACTAAACTTAACCTCGCCCCGGCCACCCTTTGCCTTGATGTAAAATGTGTTGAGTCGTAACCTCAGCAATGAACCTTGGCGCCCTCGGATATCGCCTCTCCTACCACGCCAACCTTTATGGCCCATATACTCCTGGCATTAGCAGGTTCCCTAACACCTCTTCCTTGCAGATTTTACATATTACACCTTATTTCTCTGAACGACAGGATTTCTCAGGTGAACAGAATTGCTTGCTTAACACATACACGTCAACTGAAGACTTAACTGTTAAAAAAAAAAATGCGATCACACCAGCAAAAACAGTAATATTTTCCCCTAAACTATTTCCACCTTAATAATGACAGCCCAAAAAATACCAGGGAATAAGCAGAGAATAATACAAGAGAAAAATAAGAACAGAACCCCCCCCCCAAAAAAAGGTGCTAGTGAGTCTTCCACGTCCACGAGAACCAAGCCCCTTCATCAGTGGTTTATGGCGCTGATGGAGTGGGTGGGTGCTGGTAGCTGGGAAATAAATAATGCATCAGTATCCCCTCTGTCTCTCATTTTCAATCTCTCTTTCTGTGTCTCATCCTGTTTTTCATTTTCGCTTTTTTTTTCATCGTTTATTTCATTTTTCTGTCCTGTCCTTTGTTTTTGTTTTTTTTCTCAATTTCTCACCCACTTTCATCTCTCTCTCTCTCTCTCTCTCTCTCTCTCTCTCTGATCTCCGTCACCACCAACATTTATAGCGGAGATTTATGGTGTGTGGTGAGGGTGGAGCTGTGTTAACCCTCTCACTTCCACACACACACACACACACACACACACACACACACACACACACACACACACACACACACACACACACACACACACACTACGGTTACTAGGGTACCACGACATACATTATACATACAAGGTACTTAGTTTCAGGAATACATACGTAAATCTCTCTCTCCCCTCTCTCTCTCTCTCTCTCCTAAACACCTAATTATCTTCCACATTAAACCAGTCTTATATAATTACTAATATAAAATACGTGGAGGTGGACACAATCAAGCATTATCAGTACTAATTATCCCTTCCTCCACTTTTGACACCTACACTCGCATTTTTGATACCTACACTCAAATTTCTGACACAAATCACCTCACCAGCTCACACAAATAATAATACACGCAGATACCTCCTTTTACAAACTTTTACTCACATGCAATTATTAGCTCAAGGAATTCATTAAGGGCTAAAGACGGACGGATTTATTCTGACAGACGGATTTATTTCACACCCTTACCTTTGCCTACCTGACACCAATGACGTTATATGCTCAGGTAAATTATGTTCATTAAATTGTCCTTTTGAGTGACCATACATTTCTTGTTTGCTACGGAGTCCACAACAAAATTAAAGACAGATTCGTAAGTAAAGATCGACAGACAGATAGACAAATAGACAGATATACTCCTAAGTTCTATTGCTACACATATACAGTTGAGTTCGTGGTTTCTCTGAACATAAAATGGGAGTTATATGAAACGCGGTGATAATGTGGAACACTAACCTAACTTACTGCATGATGTGGACTGTCCTTATACACCACTTCCCCCTTACACATACACACCACTTCCTCCTTAAACATAATTATACATACCGCTTCCTCCTTAAACATAATTATAACCACGGGCATTTTCTCACTTAAAGATTGATTTTGGATAGCGACTGATGATTTTTATGCGGAGAGAGAGAGAGAGAGAGAGAGAGAGAGAGAGAGAGAGAGAGAGAGAGAGATGCATATACTAGTACGTAAAATGCAAAAATAAATAAAAAGACGGAATTTGACACGACGCTCACCTGTCCATTAGCCAAACTAGTTCAGGTAAATTTTGGTGACGACGCTGACAATAGAGAACCATTGCCTCATCGACTTTTATTTTTGAACAGTATACTCTTAGATTTCTTAGTATTTATTGGTTACAGTGTTTTTTATTTGTATAAGAAAATCATCCCTTTTTTCTTCTGTAAACTTTTCCCTGTTACGCTGCTTAATATTCTTTTAAGTTTTTGTGACTGATATAATTCAAGTCCCACAAGGAAGACATTTTTTTTTTCCCTCAATACCCAGGAAGGTTAAGTTAGATTAGATTAGTTGTTGATAATCTGTAACGGAAATGTATAGTAAAAAAATGCCATCTTTCAGTGAGTTACTTAGGCTTACGTTTCAGCTGCCAAAAATGCCAAAATCCATGCATGTACTGGTCTAACAGGATACTGGTTCATCTATTCATCGATGCATCTAACAAACTTAATATTTATCCAGACAGCTAGTAAAGTATTGTCTGACGGCGCATCCAGTGAGGGGCAACCAAAACCCATAATGCACCGGAAGATGATGACGCCTGAAAATAAAAAATAAATAAGTGGATTTAGAAAAAAAATAAGTGTTATCGTTACGAGCCGCTGCCTATACCACGCCGGTCGGGACCTTGTTTACGGCCGCATCACAACCTTGCATTAAAGCCTCGTAAATATCCTAAATACGGGTTATATTGCCCCAGTAAACCCGGCAGATACGGCTTCATCGTGTCTGTTTTCACTGTATTAAGAAAAGGGGAAAACCACGCCAGCGCCTTGCACAGTTTCTTAGCCCCTTCAGAGCGAGTACGTGTTTCCCGTCTTATTTTCCCTAACCCTTGCCCCTCAGCGACTTAGTTTCTTAACCTCTTCAGTACGAGGACGTGTTTGATTTTTTTTTCCCCTATCCCTAGATTATTTTATTAACAGTAAATGAGGGATTTTGGAAATTGAGGGATTGGATACAGTCTTCATTAACACCATGAACGATAAGTATTCTTTTATTCATGGTATTTACAGATTTTTTTTTTCAATTCAGGAACGACATCTAATAATGGAGGGGTAAATGAGGGTTATATCTTGTAATTATCTCCTAAAAAGAATAAAATAATTAGGGGAGAGCAAAGAAAAAAAAAAAAAAAAACGTCTTCGGGCTGATAGGGTGAGTCAGACTTTATGGTGGTTGGCCCTAACACTGAGATCTCCTCTGTGTGTGTGTGTGTGTGTGTGTGTGTGTGTGTGTGTGTGTGTGTGTGTGTGTGTGTGTGTGTGTGTGTGTGTGTGTGTGTGTGCGCGCGTCATCCCATCACACTGCAGTCAGGTTAACGGCAGCTCACTAATGCGTCTTATCGCCCTGCTCGCTCTCCTTCTCACTCCATTCTCCTTCACCAGCTTCCAGACTCGCTCCCTATCTTCTCTCTTATCGGTGTTCCTCCTGCCATCTTTCTTTGCGGGTCTTTTTATCTGTTTTTATTACTCCTATAGCTTTTTCTTCATTCGCTTTCTACTCTCTCGTCGTCTCGCTTCAATTTCAATATTTTTTTATTCTGTATTACTACTGTTATTATTATAATTATTATTATTATTATTATTATTATTATTCTGTCTTATCTTCCTAAATATTTTCTACTTTTATTATATTTATTGCACCCACTCTTTCTCCTGTCCCTCCATCTTATTTCCTTTATATTTCTTTTCCCATCATCATCATCATCATCATCATTCTCTCTCTCTCTCTCTCTCTCTTTATTCACTTTCCCCCTTCTCCTCACTTCTTTCCCTTCGCTCTCTCCTCTCCTTCCCCACCTCATTTCTTTTCTCTCCCTCTCCTCTCCTCTTCTTCCCTGCCTCATTTCTCACTCTTACATTTCCTCTCCTTCCTCCTACCTTCGCTTCCCCTGCTTCCTCCCTCTCACACTCACTCTTTCATTGCCCCTCTTAGCTTTCTCCTGACTTCCTCTCTTTCTTCTCTCCCCTCTCTTCCTCTTTCCCATCCTCTTCTATCACCTACCTTCCCCTCTTTTAGAATCACTCTCTTTCTGTGTGTGTGTGTGTGTGTGTGTGTGTGTGTGTGTGTGTGTGTGTGTGTGTGTGTGTGTGTGTGTGTGTGTGTGTGTGTGTCTGTCTGTCTGTCTCTCTCTCTCTCTCTCTCTCTCTCTCTCAATTTATTCTCTCCTCTGCTCCTCTCACTAAGCTCTCTTCCTCCCTCCTTCAAATCCTCCAGGCCTCGGGATCCCTCCTGTGCTGAATAATATTATCTGGCATCAGGTAAAATAAAATAAAAATAAACAAGAAATAATGCTGAAGGAATAAAGAGAGAATTGACGGTCTATCCTGCGTTGAATAAAGCGTCTGAGAATAACAAGGATAAAGTAAATACAGGACGTTATCGTGCTGAAGAGGTGAGTGTTTTACCTTCGCCTCTCCCTTCAGAATTCTTCCTTTCTATCCCTCCCACCTTCCCTCCATCCCTACCTTCCATCTCTATTTCGTCTCTCCCTCTCTTTCTTCCTTTCAATCCTGTATGCAACATTCTTATCTCCTGTTTCCCCTTCTTTCCCTCCTTCCTTCCGTACCCACCCATCTCTCCTTCATCCTTGCCTACTGTCCTTTCCTCCATCTCGCCCTCCCTCCTTCCTTTTCCTCCTTCACCTCCTCCAAATTTCCATCTCAGAATTTCCTTGTGCCTTTGGTTTATTTATTTTCATTTTACTTTCCTTATGTGTTTCCTTCTCTCTCACATGCTCTTTCTTTTCCTCCAATCCCTCCTCCTCCAGACACTCCCCCCCTCTCCCTTCCCTCCACCATCCATCTGTCCATTTTCCTCCCACCTTCTTGATCTTCCTCATCCCTTCCCTCCCACATTCACTCCATCCTTACATCCCACTACTTCTGCTCTCTCTCTCTCTCTCTCTCTCTCTCTCTCTCTCTCTCTCTCTCTCTCTCTCTCTCTCTCTCAACTTCAGTCCATTTAGCCTTCCATATCTTTCCCTATCGCCTCCCTCTCTTTCCTCCTACCTCCCTCTCTCCCTCCCATTTCCCCATTTCCACCCTCTTTCCATCTCACTGCCTCCCTCCTTCCCTCCCTCGTACCTCCTGCCCTCTCAGCTGTTTCCTCTACTTCCCTCCTTATTACCTCCCTCCCTCCCTGCCTGCTAGCTGTCTCCCACACTTTCAATCTACAATTTTTTTAGGGTATTGATGAGTTCTCTAAATGGATGAAATTATACCCACTTATCAAAGTTCTGTTTCTGCAATAGTTGTCTTTCTCTTCTGCTCCTATACTTCTCACTGCCTATCTGTCTACCTCCCCTAAACCTCTCTCTCTCTCTCTCTCTTTCCTCTGCCACCCAGCTACCTCCTTCATTGCCTACCTTCCTACCTCTCTCTCCTACACAGTCTTCTCATTCATCTCCCTTCCTCTCACTTCTCTACCTCTACTGCTCACTTCCTTCACTTCCTCTCTCTTTCCCCCCTTGCCTCTCACTCACCTCCCTGCCTGCCTCCCTCTCACTCAGCCAATTCCCTGCCTATCTCCCCTCTGCCTCCCTATCTCCCTCCAAGTCACTTTCCTGCTTCACTTCTATCTACCCCCCCTTCCCTCTCTCTCTCTCTCTCTCTTTCCTCCCCTTTCCCCTGCAACTCTCTCTCCTTACTTCACCTTCTACCCTCCTCCCCGCATCTCTCCTCTTCCTCCTCCATCTGTCTGCTCCCCTCTCCCTCCCCTCCAGTAATAAGGTACAGGGCCACTCTGCTTTTTGCATCGCACCTCAAGTTATCTGATCCTCCGCCCATGATCCTCGTTCTCACCACCTCGACCCCTCTCTCCCTCCATCCCTCTCTCCCTCCATCCCTCTCTCCCTCCGTCCCTCTCTCCCTCCGTCCCTCTCTCCTTCCATCCATCTCTCCCTCCCTCCATCCTCTCTCCTCCTCCTATCCTCTTTTATTCCCAGTCGAGTTTTCTTTTTATTCTCTCCTTCTCTCTTCGTTTTGTGTTTTCTTTCCTTGCTCTACCCAGATCCCTCTCCCTCTCTTCTCTCCTCGCCTCTTCCTCCCTCTGGTTTTCTCTCCTTGCTCTCTCCATCTTCCTCTACCACCTCTTCTTCTCTCCTCCTCTTCCTCCCTTATTTACACTTTGCCTTACTACCTCCTCTTCACCTCCCTCCAGCCTCGTCTTGATCTCATTCTTGACTGTTTTCCACGTCTCTCTCTCTCTCTCTCTCTCCTTTATCTTCGTCTTCCTTCCCTCCCTACTGATTTATTATCGTTTTAATCGCCCATAAATTTATCTTCCTCTTCTATATTTCCATCATAACCTTATATACCACTGTTTTATTTCCTTATCCCTTATCTCTTTATCGTCATTCTCCTTCTTCTTCCCTTCCTTATCGAAATTATCATGAAAATTATTCCTTTACTCTATTTTTCTGTCTGTCTTTAGTGCTTTAATTTTTTGGCCATCTTTTTTATTCGTATTTGTCCTTTCTCTTTATATAATTCTGTCTTCTATCCCTCTCCCATTCTATCCCTCCTTCGTCCATTTTTCCTTTCTCTTTCATATTCCTTCCTCTTCTGACCTTCTTTTCTCTTTTTTCTGTCTTCTGTTCTACTTTGTTTTATATGTTCCACCCCTCCCCTCTCTCTCTCTCTCTCTCTCTCTCTCTCTCTCTCTCTAATCCATCTTCTCCCGTCATTTCCTCACGTCTTTTATTTTACCTTCTCTCTTCTCATCAGATCTCCTCTTCTCTCCTCTTTACACATCTTTTGATTCCTTCTTTCTCTATTTTCCGCTTTAAATCTTTTCCCCATCCTTTCCCTCTCCTTCTATCCCCACTCTAAGTCGCCATTCCCTCCCTGACACCCCATCCTTACCCTGCATCACAGCCATCACCACTATCTTCTGCCTCCACTCCCATCATCACCATCAACATCATCCTCACCACCGCCTGTCTCTAACCATCTATTTCCAAACCATTATTTTTCCCTCTACACCCTCCTGTCCCCTTCTTCCTTTATAATATCCTGTAAACTATTATTATTTTTCGTCTACGCTAACCTTCCCCTTCTCCTCCCCCTTATCATACCCTTCGGCACTATCATCATCTCCTTATCTGTCTTCGTGTTTTCTTTCTCCCTCCTTTGTCTCGCTCTTTTTCGCTTTTTTATCAGTTTCTCGGACAACTCTCTCTCTCTCTCTCTCTCTCTCTCTCTCTCTCTCTCTCTCTCTCGCTTTGTCTCCCGATTTTCACTCTTCTCTGTCTCATCTTTACTAATCTTTACTCCGTTTCACACCCATTCCACCTCTCTCTCTCTCTCTCTCTCTCTCTCTCTCTCTCTCACCAGACCTGCCCTGCACTACCCAAATGCGGTGGTCAAGTACTCACGACCACGGGTTAATTATGCACTGAAAAAGGACGGAGTTACGGACAAATTACAGGAAACCCTCAACGTGCGTGATGACGATTTCTACGTGCAAAATACCAAACTATCTCCGGTGCGATTTCCCTCAGTTTATCAAAATCGTCTGGCTTTAGCATAAAATAAAATACATGGGAGAAACTATAGCAACTGGGAGGGTTAATCAAAACAGCTTAAAGTTCTTTCATTCCTATACCCTTTACAAATTATCTTGGTGCTAATTTTCGTTCTTTTTTGCAGCTCATTTCACGTAGCTCAGTGGCGGAAGATGATGTTTGGTTCTGCGTCCCTTCCAAGGCACTTCTTCGTGACTAGCATCATATTTTGCTGTTAATTCATTGCTAGAACTCAGTACTGAAGATAAAGAGATGACAATTTTAAGTCAGGTGAGGGAAATGAAAGTACAGGATTTTTCTCACCTAAAAAAATCGTCCTGTATTAGCACTACTTTTTTTTTACCCTCACTCTCCCGTGCCTCACCTCCAGCTGCATAAAATCGTCTGGCGTTAGCTGGAACAGAATCATAGAGTTATCTCGACTATTAGGGGGCTTAAGGTACCAGTATAGACACTCTCAGGCTCCTACACTCACGTTCAGCTGAATAAAATCGTCTGGCGTTGGCTCAAATACTAAAACTGTCCCAGGCATCAGATGGTTAAGTTTCTCCATTCCTGTAAATAAGATAAAGTCAGTTTGATAATTCCCTGAGGGCGTGGGATGATATTCAAATTATGGCCAAATCACTCGCTGTACCTGGCGATGATAGACAAATTAGATTATTGCCCGCCCGTCTGTACGCGTTGGTGTCAGTCGCCCGGGAGCGTGTTGATAATATGCAAATTATACCCGAAGCAAAACCCCGTAGCACTGTGGGTGTTGATGATAGGCAAATTATACTGGAACCCGTCCGTGTGCGTTGGTGACCCGTCCGTGTGCGTTGATGACCCGTACGTGAGCGTTGATCACTCGTCCGTGTGAGTTGATGACCCGTCCGTATGCGTTGATGACAGGTCCGTGTGTTGATGACCCGTACGTGTGAGTTGATGACCCGTCCGTGTGTGTTGATGACCCGTCCATATGCGTTGATGACCCGTCCGTCCGTGTGCGTTGATGACAGTTTCCCTCAAAGCGTGCTAATGATAGACATATTATTTTAAAACCTGGTCCTTCACGCTGATGATAGCTACCTCAAAGAAGACAGATTATAGCCAAGATAAAATAAAATCCCTCTGTTCGGGTCAATTATAGATCTCTTATACCCTTCACCAAGCAGCTGGGGTGAGATGTGGGATTGGGCTGGTACTTAAGCTGATCTGGTTTACATTCGAAGGTTTATGTGAAGGAATGTTTAATGCCTAGGAAATAATTCAGACTTTTAAAGATGTGAGTAGATAAGCAAGAAAGAAAACTGGAGATGCTATAATAATAATAATAATAATGTAAACAGTCATTACCATTATCAACATCATCATCATCATCATCATCATCATCATCATTAACCCAATCACATTTTCCACTGGCAATGAATGGGGTGAATAAAATCCAGAAAAGGAAGGCACAAAAATGGGAGAGCAATCAACAGACAGCCCAGTGAAAAGAGCCACAAAATCAATTCACTTTGCATTCAAGTCTAGTAACAAACGAAACAAATAAGTAAAAGATTCTATTAATAAAACAATCAAACGAGAAAAATAACACCAAAACAATAAATCAAACGAAAAAATGCTAAAAAAAAATGCAAGAATAAAACCAAAGAAATAAAATCAAACGAAAAAATGCTAAAAAGAAAACAAATGCCAATAAAAAACAAAACCATCAAACGAAAATGCTAAAAAATGAACGAAAAAATACTAAAAAAAAAAAGGTACCATAAAGACAAAACAATAAATTAGGCGAAAAAAATGCTAAATCGAAAAAGTGCTATACATTTTTCTCCATATCCCATTAACCCCCAAAATGCTATGATCTTAATTCCCCCCGAGGCGACGGTGCGTGAAGACTGAGCCAGGTACTAATCTCACTTCCGATTCAGATGAGACTAAGCTCGTTACCTGCTGACTCTAAGGCCGCTTTACAGTCATGCCCACTCAAGCTTTCTCTGTGGGTAACTTTTATCACCCCTAACTCTCTCTCTCTCTCTCTCTCTCTCTCTCTCTCTCTCTCTCTCTCTCTCTCTCTCTCACTGAAGGAGAAAAATGTGTATTCAGCTGCGTGTCACTCACTCTGTCAGTCGATGTCTCCAGGATTACAGAAAAATTACTGGGAGGATCATGACCAAAATTAATAGATAACTTCCTATTGATCTAAAGCATATAATATAGTTTTTTGAAAGTGGGTAAAAAGATATGGGCAGAATAAAAACTCTTAACTATCAATTAGGCTTGGGTCAGTGTAGTTAACTATTTGTGGGTTACCAATGACCTCTAAACAGAAGACGCTGACAAGAACATCCCATGAAACAACAGCTGCTTCAATAGGCCATCAGATCAGGAATTACTAAGCCATGCATAACTTAATGTAACTTTCATACTAAACCCACTTTAACTCCTTTATTGATCTTATGTGGAAAAAAGACCAGGGTGATAATGGTGATGACTCTGAATTCCATACTGAGCTTATTTTGGCATAAAGAGTACACTAATTTTACTCTAATTTATATATACTGGAGACATACATAAGTGTAGCTGGAAATTAAATAAACTTTCACCGATGAAGAAATGAGAAGTACAATCATCAGTGCAGCTGCCACCACCACCATCACCACAACTCACTCACGCACTCACTCTTAGCTCACTCACCCACTTACACACTTACTCCTCACACCCTGCCCATTCACGTACTCACTCACTCACCCACTTACACACTTACTCCTCACACCCTGCCCATTCACGTACTCACTCACTCACCCACTCACTCACTCTTCGTTCACTCTGGCACCCACTCACACACTTACTCCTCACACTCTGTCCATTCACGTACTCACTCACCAACTCACTCATTCACTCATTGCCCAAGCTGCTCACACGCCTTCACAGGGTAACGCAATCATCCCTATCTCCACCACTACCCAAAGAAAAACAACACCCCCTCCTCTAACCCCCCACTACCTCCCCAGTTAGTCAGTAGCCCCCTTTGTCACACGACCCCCACCCCCTCTTCTCTACCCTATGCCCTGTGAGAGAGAGAGAGAGAGAGAGAGAGAGAGAGAGAGAGAGAGAGAGAGAAATAAAGCGTCCCCAAAGCTTAATCAATCAAGCATTAATCCCTCCATCCTTCAAATTCTTTCCCTCCCTGTCTATCCTCGATTTTTCACTTGCCTCTTCCCTTCCTTCTCAATTTCCTCTACACCCTTTCCTTCACTTCCTTCCCACTTCCTCATGCCTCACTCCTCTCCTCCTCCTGCCCCCTTCCACTTCTCTATCCCTACCTCTCGATGTCCACTTCTCTCTCCTTCCACTTCCTTCTCCCTTCCTTTCCCTCCACCTCCTTCTCTTATCCTGCCCTTTCTCCCATCATTTTTATCTTCTTTCCCTCCACTTCCTTCTCGATTCCTACTCCTCTTCCCTTTTCCTCTCCTCTCCCTTTACTTTCTTCTCTCCTCTTCCTTCACGTCCACCTCCTATCCTCTCCCTACACTTCCTTCTCCCTTTCTACCCATTCTAGTCTCCTCCCTTCACCTCCACCCCTCTTCTCTCCCCACCTTCATCCCCCAACCCCTTCTCCCCAGCTCCTCCCCATCCCCCACCCCCCATACGCCTACCCATTCTCCTTCTCTCCTCCCCTCCCCTGCACCCCTCTTCTCTCCCCACCTTCATCCCCCTACACCTTCTCCCCAGCTCCTCCCCCCCTCTCCACCCCCCCATACGCCCCCTGCTGCATGCGTAAGTGCCATTCCCTGTTGCGTAGCCTGGATCAGCCCCCAATATTATCTCGCATCTCTAAAGCCACCTACGCCCCTCCTCATCATCCCTCATTCGAAGTCACCCCCCCCCCACTCCTCCACTAGCCACCCTACTGACCTTTGAACACATAATTCTCTCTCTCTCTCACTCTCTCTCTCTCTCTCTCTCTCTCTCTCTCTCTCTCATGCATTAAATAGGTTATTCTCTCCCTCTTATTTTGATTATTTTCAAACCCAACTTTAATTTAATTCTCTCTCTCTCTCTCTCTCTCTCTCTCTCCCCCCAGTTTTCTCTCTCTCTCTCACTCCTCATGCACCAAATCTTCCACCCTCCTTCCTCACTCTCTTACTCTCTCCATCATTCCCCCCTTCTCTCTAACTCTCGCTTACTTTCTCTCTTTTACTCTCTCCATCACTCCCTCTCTCTCTAACTCTCTCTCGCTCACTTTCTCTACCTCCCTCAGAAGACGCCGACCAAGATAGGGCCGTGTCGGTATCTCAGAATTATTTCCCTGCCTGCTACATAAAGATTAGCCTTGGAAGTACTTATGGGTCGGTGAGCGGGGTGGAGGTGTGGGGTGATAAGGGGAGGGGAGAAAGGAGGAAGGGTGGGGAGGGGAGGAGGAAGGGTGGGGAGGGGAGGGGAGGGGGTGAGAAAGGGGGAAGAGGATGGAGAAAGGGAGAGAGAAGGATGCAGAGAGAGGGAGAGGAAGGGTAGAGCAAAGGGGAGAGAATAAGGAGAAGCAGAAGAGGAAGGGAGAACGAAGGGATGATAGGAGGAGGAGGTGAAATAAAAGAAAACGGGGAAAGAAGGAGAGGGAGAGAAAGGAAAGGGGAAGCAGAAAGAGATGGGGAGGAGGGAGGGAGGTGGCGAGAGGTATGGGGAGACTGAGGAGGAAAGGCAGGTAGGGGAGAGAGGATGAGGGGGAGGAAGGAAGAGGGAGAGGTGTATGGAAAGGGAAATAGGAGAGAGAGATAGGGATGAGGGGGAGGGAGGAAAAGCGAGTGGGATGGGGGGGAGGGGAGGGAGAGACACAGACTTAGGAACAGAGGCAAGGGGAAGGGAAAGAGGAAGTGATGGAGGATCGTGGTAGAAGAATGAGGGAGGAGGATGAGAGAATGGGTGGGAGGGAGAGATGAGGGAGAATAATGGATGGGGAAGGGCAAGGGGAAGGGTGAAAGAGGAAGGGGATGGGAAGGGAAAGGGGTACGGGGAAGAGGGACTGGACATCTCTCTCTGCTTTCCCTTCTTAGCTAAAATTACATTCTTGTGATGCTTGAGTGTAATTCGTGTGTGTGTGTGTGTGTGTGTGTGTGTGTGTGTGTGTGTGTGTGTGTGTGTGTGTGTGTGTGTGTGTGTGTGTGTGAGAGAGAGAGAGAGAGAGAGAGAGAGAGAGAGAGAGAGAGAGAGAGACAGACAGACAGACAGACAGACAGACAGAGAGTTTGAAGGGCCAAGTTTTCATCCCTGCCTGCCTCACTAACCATCAATCTTTACCTCATTGCACAAAAACCAATGGGGGGATCAGGACAGAAATTACAGGGTGTACTCCTGATGCCCCAAGGATGTAGTAATTAAATTTTCACGAACGGACGTCAAAGGACAAGGACACAGCGGTAACCTTAATTAAATACCAGTTCAACGCGGCGTGACGGACACAAGTGCTCTCCTGAGTGTCCGTCTCGCGTAATTGTTTAAATCCCTGCAGTATGGAGACGTCTATTTTATCTATTATTCCCTTTTTCCTGCTTCCACAAGATTATATTTATTTTCTTATTCTGTTTTTCGTACTAATCATATTTATTTTTTATTTTTTTTTCCTACTTCCATAGGATTATGTTTATTTTTGAACGTCCTTGGTTGTACGATGATATATATATATTTTTTCGTTTCTCTCTAGATTATTATTATTATTATTATTATGATTATTATTATTATTATTAGTCTAAGAACGACCTCCGGTATTGAAAATGCGTATGAAGGTAATATCAACACAGTGTCTAAATTAATGAAAGTTGTTTGCCATTAAAAGGAACAAACTTTATGAAGACACTATCATAATTAAGCGGTTAGGAGGTACAAGCCAGGGTAAAAATTCACGTATTATTTCACCTCGTCTGCTTCACACTTCCCTCTGCTACTATTCCTCAGCTGAGAGAGGCTTGACGCGTTCCTCTGCCCACAGACGACTCCCTTTGATATGATGCGTCAGGGAGGAAAGTGACGGACATTACTTGAGTGTGGAGTAGACGCAAGTGAATAGGCCACGAACTTTTCAATTTGACTGTACACTCTTATGGCGTTTCTTGTACTCTTTTTCTGCTACTCTTTGATTATTTTTACCCAGTTACGAAAAAAGGTCTCGTGGTAAAGAGGTCAGATTCGTCAGTTTCTTGTAAGGTGACTAAAATCGTCTCGAGAAACCTGAAGTACAATGAGGTAGCATCTCCAGGTGGTTCTTAAGTGCTTTTGTGTGAGTTCGTATATAAGTGAACGTGCATAGCTTATTAAGTGGATTATGCTGTTGCTGTTGTTGTTGTTGTTGTTGTTGTTGGTGGTGGTGGAATGTATAATATCAACAATTTAACGGTGTGTGTGTGTGTGTGTGTGTGTGTGTGTGTGTGTGTGTGTGTGTGTGTGTGTGTGTGTGTGTGTGTGTGTGTGTGTGTGTGTGTGTGTGTGCGCGCGCGCGCTACAAGGCTCATGTATGCATGTGTACTCCTCGGGTTGGTGTGAGTGTGCGTGCTTGTCTTGGTTAGCGTGTAGTTGTGTTGCGTGGGCAGTGTGTGCGTGTGCGTGGTGCTGCCGGAGAGCCAAGCCGTGTAACCATCCATCAGGGGCAGCAGATTAAACCAGCACGCATTAGTAAGCTATCCGGGCAGGCCAGGCGGCGGGGGGGAGGGAGGTGAGGAGAAGCCAGCAAGGTACCAATACTCCGAAGGGACATGGGAATCAAGGAGGTATTCATCTAAAGGTATATCTCAATCTACAGCTATTTATGCAAGGTATCATTATCTACTGACTCTGTCTACTATCTCAGACGGAGGGGAGGGGGGGTAAGGTGGAGTCAGCACTGCCAAGAACACTGGTATCAAGGTGTTCATCAACTGTATATCTAAAATTATAATTATGCTTTTTACCATACATCCATTCATTTTATTATCTCAGACGGTGAGAAGGATAGAAAGCCAGCAAGGTACCAACACTGCTAGGGAACATGGGTATTAAGGTGTTCATCTACACGAAAAATTCATATTTATATCACTACAAATCTACTGACCGTATAATTTATCCCTATTAGCCCACTCTATTAATTCTGTATTAATATCCGTACATACAAGTAGGCTGCCCGTATCTATACATATATTGTGTTAGTGTTTTCCATGCTTGCATGGGTCAACCGTTCTTCAACTGATGGCTGTTTTCTAGGCAGCAGCCTCCTGCAGAATTCTGGTCAAGTCCCCTAAACTAGAGGTTCCTTCTCAGGACCTCATCCCACGTTTTCCTCGGTATGCCCACAGGGGCTGTCCCTTCCACATGAAAAAAAAAAAAATCTATGCAACGCCTCAAACAGATTCTCTTACACATTATATCCATACGTTCAAACCACATCAGCTGACCCTTTCGCCTCACCTCATTAACTTAATACCCAAACGTCCTCTTCAATCTAAACAAATTGTTCTGTCCTGCAGGGTGGCTATACTCATTTATCTCAACGTTCTCAATACACTGTAACTCAAATTAACGAACTTCTCTCTCTTCTACTGTTCAATACACTGTAACTCAAATTAACGAACATCTCTCTCTTCTACTGTTCATGTTTCGTTATCATAATATGTCACACTTCACAGGCTGGCTGTTACATATGTTACTGGACAATAGAGGATACCACCACACCCCACACTGCCAAACCTTACACTGCAACATCTTAGCCGCACATCACACCGCCAAACATCACACTCTCACATTTCACAATACCACACTTCACACTGGCATACCTCCCGTCTCCTACTGTTCACAGGGTTTTCAAACATTCTGCATATTAGTATGAAATTGGTAAGATCTGCAGACGATGTTGGTCTCTTGCCCATCTCTCAAATGTCTCTGAAGGGAACTACACAAATTTTGTAATATTTCATTATGATGATGTTTCTCTCTCTCTCTCTCTCTCTCTCTCTCTCTCTCTCTCTCTCTCTGGCACATGTACATGCGTTAAGAATTCTACATCTGCTTGTCCCTCCCTCCACGCACACACAATTCGACATCTGCTTGCCACACTGACACGCACACACACACACACACACTCGTGTATACAGAATCCCAGCTGCTTGCCAGACACACGCAAGCAGAATTCCGCCATTTGCTTCACTCTCTCTCTCTCTCTCTCTCTCTCTCTCTCTCTCTCTCTCTCTCTCTCCTTGGCAGTTTCTCCACGTCCTCGCCCTCCATCTCTTCTCAACTTATTCCTCGCCACATTAACGGTTGGATATCCTTAGCATATGACACCAAGCTTAATGGGGTGCGGGAAGAGAGAGAGAGAGAGAGAGAACACTGAATGCAACAGGCAATACAAGAGCGTCAATTGCAAAGGATCCCTGCATTTTAACCCTTCAATTATCTCGTCTCCGCCACCCCGTCCCCCCCAACCCTTAAGGGGCGAGAAAGGGTGTTGCTAAGGTGCCCTTTACCCCTTAATTACCCTTACCTGCCTCACTCCCACCCTTTTTTTGAAGACCCTTACCCCTTCGAATTTTTCAGCCTCTATTTTTAACCCCTTCAGTTCGATGACGTATTATTCATCTTATTTCGTATTTCCAAAAGAGATTATTCACTTTAGGGCAGATTTTAAGAGCTGAAGAACTTAAAAATAATCTTAGCTTAAACTTTCGTAACTACACATATGTAAAAATCGTTGAATAATATCGCCCCGTCGTTGCTTACAGAGAGAGAGAGAGAGAGAGAGAGAGATACATTACTTCCCTCTTCAAACACTTGTCTCAATCCGTTTATCCCATGAAGTTTTTTTTTTTTTTTCCCCTCTCGCCAAAGCCAGACGAAAATAAGCGGCTTAGGGAAGGCGTCCGTGGAAAATTTTTATCTTTTTTTATCTTCTTTATTCCGGGTTTCCTTTTTCCTGCTTCCGTGTTTTCCCTCTTCTTCTCCATTCTCAGTCACTTCCCTTACTTTCTTCACCACCTTCTTCCACTCTTCTACTTTCCTCCTCACTTTCATTTTTCCTCTTTTTCTCCATTTGTCCCACTTTCTTCCCCACTCTCCTTCATTTTTCCTATTTTTCTCCACTTCTTCTTTCTTCCACTTTTCCTACTTTCCTCCTCTTGTTCTACTTTCCTCTTCACTCTCCATCACTTTTCTTTCTCCACCTCCTCTACTTTCCTTCCATTTTCCTTCACTTTCCCTACTTTTCTCCACTGATTCCACTTTCCTCCCCACTTTTCCTCCTCTCCTACTTTCCTCTCCACTATCCTTTACCTTTCCAACCTCTTCCCTTTCCTTCACTTTCTCCTTTCTCGTCTCCAATTTTCCTCTCATTCTTCCTCACTTTCCCTCCCTTTTCTGCGGATCCAGTCGAAGTTTCCGGTAAAAGAGAACCAAGTCGGTGAGTTACGCGAAAGGGGGAGTGGGGAGGGAGAAACGATGGGGGGGAGGAGAGACAGACCTGGGGGGGAAAGAGGGAGGATGGGGGAGGGAGGACGGGGGGGGGGAGGGAAGACCAGGGTGGAAATGAGGGAAGAAGGAGAGGGTAAGGGGAACAAGAGGGAAAGAAGCGAGAGGGAAAGGGGTGGGTGAGGGATAAATAGGGTTAAATTGGGGGCGTGGGAGAAGAGCTGTACCATAGAGGTAGGTACGAGCTGTACGAGGATGAAAAGAGAACAAGGGAGAAGTGAGAGGGAGGAGGACAGTGAGACAAAGAAGGGGAAAGAAGGGAGAAGGGGAAAGGGAGTGAGGGGGGAAGGAACATGGAAGAAATGGGGAGCGAGGTGTAGTGGGGAGGACTGCAAGGAAATAATGGATTAGGAGGAAGAAGAAGGGGAAAGGAAAGGGAGAAGGAAGGATTAGGGGCCAAGAAAGAAGAAATGGCGAAACGGGGACGCGAAAAGGAAGCGAGATGAGATAGGGGGTGGGGGACGAGACGGTGATACAGGGTACAAGAGACGGCGACGGTGGGAGGGGAAGGGAAGGGGAGGAGAGGAGAAAGAAGGGGAAGATGTGAAGAGGAGGAGTACGGGAGAGGAGGGGCAAGGGAGGAACTGCGGGGGGAAGGCAAAGACGCGCTGCAACATGGTAGTAAAATGCCGCGGAAGAATCCAATCCCGCTTGACTGTTGAGGCGGGGGTGTCACGGCCAGGCAAAGGGTCCCTGCCACCACATAAGTTTTATATACGCACACACACACACACACACACACACACACACACACACACACACACAAAGACGCACGCAAAACATACATGCAAGCATGCATTATAAAGCACGTACACAAGCACGTACGCAAGCAGGGACTCCGCCACACAACACACACACAGACGTGCTCTCTCTCTCTCTCTCTCTCTCTCTCTCTCTCTAAATTTCATGGATTCTATAGCTCAGTATAACTATTTAGTCACCTTCCCCTCACATTTTCATGAATTTTTAAGCCCCCCTCACTTATTACAGTAGTTAATTGTGTCTCTGTTGGAAAAGTCATGCATCAACTTTTCGACGGATACGATTATCACTTTCGAACGAATAATAATAATTAAAAAAAAAATCACTTGGAAAACAAACAAACAAGATTTTATGTCCAATGCTAATTTGGACTGAAATGGTAAATATATCGAATGAGGGATACCAATGAATGAGAGAGAGAGAGAGAGAGAGAGAGAGAGAGAGAGAGAGAGAGAGAGAGAGAGAGAGAAATCCGCAAGAAAGTGTTTTAACCAAATACCACAAAAACCATAGACAGAGAATCAACAAAATTTAACGACCAGCGAAATAAAAAAAAAGAGAAAAGAGAACTAGATCACGATAAAGTGAGAAAAAAACTGTAAACAAGAGAGCGAGGGCGACACAAGGAGTAGGGCCGGTAGTGATAAGGCAGCATGGGCCTATGGTGGTAATAGTTAGGGCCTCCCCGATAACAGCCACTGATAAGAGACGCCCATTTTTACTGCTTCGGCGTCTGTGTTTGGGCGTGATGGTTGGTGATACGGTGGGGGGAAGGGGGGAGAAGTGTGGGCGGGGTGAGGTGTAGCCCCCCTCCCCCACCTCTCTCTCTCTCTCTCTCTCTCTCACACACACACACACACACACACACACACCTTCATTTATGCTCTACCACTCATACTGCATTATTCTCTGCCATTCTTTTTCGTCAGCCATTTCCTTTACTCTCTCTCTCTCTCTCTCTCTCTCTTTCTTTAACATATCAAGGTGTTTATGGGGTTTTTAGGGTGTGAAAGAAGTATGTAAGGAAAGGAGAGAACCGAGGAACACGAGAGGAGGAGGAGAGGAGGAGGAGGAGGAGGAGGGAGTGAAACTGGGGAGAGAAGGAGGAAAAGTCGGAGGGAGGGACACTTGGGGATGTAGGTAGGGAGAGGGAGAAGGAGGAAGAGATGTGAAATTTGAAAATAGAGGAAAGAATGTGTTGGGCTTGGTGGAGGGTGTAAGGGAAGAAGGTGGAAAGAGAAGGAAAACAGAGTGAACAGGAAGGGAGAAAATGGAGATAGGGAGGAATGTCAGTTGAGAGGGAGGCTAGAAATAGGAGAGAGAGAAGGAAGAGTATGTGGAAAGGAGATGACAAAGCTGAGGGTTAGGAATGAGGGGAGGGAGGGAGGGGAGAAAGTGCAGGGAGAGGGAAGAAAGAAAGGAGTAAAGAAGGGAAGAAAGAAGAACATGCGGAGAGGAGGTAAGAAAGTAAAGAGAGGTGAAGAGAAAAAAGGGTAGAAAACCGTATGGAAAAAGATTTGAGTGTGAGGAAAGGGGATTTTCTGTCATCCAAGCCTTTTTTTTTCTTTCTTTCTTTTTTAATTCTACGAAGAGCGTAGGGGTCCAGGGATAGGATACTCACTTCTGATATTAAAGGCAGGTCCTGATTAAAGGCATGGATGACAAATCACTCTTCCTCGAGTAGCATTAAGTACAAACTGATTCCCAACCCCTCCTCGGATGCAAACCCTTTTAAACCACACCAGCTGGAACGCCTTAACTCACTAAACCACCAGGCGTCCACTTAATATGAAACACTCAGTTCATTGGACAGTGAAGAGTTTCTGATTAGTAAGCATTTTCAACAACCGGGTTTTCTGCGCCGCGTCGGTATAGCCTTCAGAACAACAACACTGGAAATGACACTTCTCAGGTGACCTCATTAGGGACAAGCAGTTTAGCGGTCAACAAGGCCACTTTATCTTCACAGAGGCTACTTAACAGAGTGGTAATTAAATACCACCTAGAGCTGACAAAAGTATTCATTTTCCTGAGTGGTAATCTTGGTAACAGTATAAATATGTATACTTTACTTCTGCATCACCCCTGTACCCTAATATAAATTTTCTTTTTCTTCTCAGGTGAGTTGGTGTTGCCAGAACGGAGATACTCGGGAAACAGTAAGTTGAACTGCAGCACCAAAGAGGTCAGCTCAAAATTATTTACGGTACGCTATTAAAGTCAGGTGACCTACGGTCCAGGTATGTCAAATTGCGTCCTCTCTCAAGCAACTTCAGCTCCATTTGGTTCATTCACATCCATTCGGAGTCGTTCATATCAGCCGAGATACACTGATGTCATTCTCGCCATGTTCAGACCCGGAGTAAACAAGGCATTTCTTCTCAATTCAGGGACGGTCAGTTTAGTGTAGGTCCATTTAAGTCAGCTAAGGTCCAGTAAGAAATAAAGTTCTGTTAGGTGACAATCAGTTAAATAACTATATTTACCATCAGTTCGCCTTCACAATTCTTAATTCACTTCAGATTTTTTCAAGTCGTTTCATGCCCTTTCATACCTCTTCAGGTTCATCATATTCACTCGGGTTGACACAGACTGATTATACTTCGAATTTCCAAAAGCCGGGACAGAAAAAAGGCCGTAATAGGCGATACCCTCCGACGTACACCAATGGAGGCGCAAAGGAAGAAAGGATGAGCTGCGATGTTGCTGGATGATGTGGGATAACTGAGGGAAGGCGATATACTGTAGGTCGACCAGTAATACAGTTATTTTGTGAAAGAAGCTTACTTGAAATTAGCCTTCAGTGCGAGGGTCAAAAAGTGGGTGGGGTAACTGAATCTGGCTACAAGGTGTGTCACAAATTTCTCAAAAAAAAAAAAAAAAAAAAAAAAAAAAAAAAAAAATCTCGTATGGGGTGTTTAAAAAATATGTGGGATGGGGGGATAGGAGTGGGTAGGAGAGACTAGGAGGGCGAAAGGTGGTACGGTAGGAAGAGAGGACTGAATACTGAAGATGGGAGTTGGAAGTTACTGTAGGAGATGTGGGCGTGGTGACGGTTTAATATAACAGCAAGAACAAAAAGAAAGTAAGCATGTGCTGTTCTCATGTGATTGGCGTATTGCAACTCAGATAATAATATTTTCTCTCCTGTCACTCTCTCTTAGCGAGCCAGTATCAAGTATGGGATGATAATGTTAACTACCATATTAACTTACATTTTCAGCCTATAATGATACAAGAATAGTATGAATTAGCCCTTCAACCAGAGGACGTCATTTATATTATTCTTGCTGCTTCCAGACCATTGTATTTAGCTTAGGAGAGCCCCTTAGAAATGACGAGATTAATGAAGGTCAACTCTGATCCCTCTCACTGCGAAAACTCTCTCCTTACGTGAAGCAAATTTTCAGGCCACAGCAATAATACAGTGAAAAAGTCAAAGTGGAAGTGAAGGAGTTAGGAAATGGAGTCGGATGTCAGGCAGCGACGATGACCTTCAAGAAATTAAAAAATCTTGGGACACGTTCTTCCTTTCGTATTGCTCCGTGTGTCTCGCTCTCCTTTGACAGGCGACCTCCTCCTCCTCCCTGTTACCAAGCGAGGGAAAAAGTCAGTCACGAGAAATTCTGTTTTTCTTACCTTTACACTTCAGGTCACGAGGAAAGTTAGCAAGATATAGAAATTCATAGATGCTTCTAACAAAAAACAAACATGATTCTAACAAACACACACAAACTACAATACTTCAATTCCACACACATTACTTCCAACAGACACCACTAACCCACTCGTACTTCGCCAGTATGGGGAAGGGCTAACTTTGGCTATCACTCCCTTTGAGGAGAAAGTCCAGTCCCACAGTAGAACTCACATGGGATAATACATATTAAGATATGGATGCGTAGACGACTTTCACGTCACCTACTATTATAGTCAATGAGCTCCTTGACCCTTGGAATTGTAAAATAAATAATCTTAAGACAAAACTGTGTACTTAGATCATTTTGTCGCTTACTATACAAATTCGCTTCCCAACAATAACACTGACTGTAGCCTTAACACAACAAACTTTGGAAGATCGTTCCGCCGCATAGTGCACAAACTCATTTCTTGCAATACACACACCGACTGGAACTATGATGCAATACCTCAAGCGTCTCTGATCCGTGCGTTCTTAAATAATTTTCAAATATAACTAGGTAGCCAGATTCATCGCATTCTTACCACCATTTACCCAAACAAACACACTGCTTGAAACTTTGACACGACAGTTTAGATTTCGGTAATACACGTGTTCTTTTAGTTATCAGACAAAATTATGAAAGCAGACTTCTCGTTTACTTCACAATAAACATTTAGTACAGTAATTACACCTCGATACTACAGCCCAGACTCTGCTAATTCATAGGTTCTCAATCTAACTCCTGTCAAAATTATGAAGATATCTGCGTCGTTAACTACACAAATTCGATCCACCCTGAAGACACACCTCGGCACAACCCAAGTTTCTACAATCCATGTGTTCTTAGTTTTCTATTATCAATCTGAGAAATAACAGTTCAGTCGCCTATCGAACAATCTCACGTACCGAAAAGGTAAATACGACACCCCAACCCTTGTCAACCCCTCGAATTCGGGTGATGTCCTGTTTTGTTTTTTTCTAGCTGTGACCAGATGATTACATACAAATTGGAAAAGGCCCCTCCTATTGAAAAGACTTATTATAATTATCTCTCACCCTGAGTGTTAAAAAAAAAAAAAAAAAAAAAAAAAAAAACTATCCTCAGAGTAATGAATTGGTCAAGAAATGGCAATAATAATAATAAATAAATAAATAAATGACTTCCCCGGTTTCACTGAGTTTATCTATGAACTGAATGAAATCTGTCAACATGGGAGGAGAAACTTTCGCCACTTACTGCACAAACTCAGTACCCTCAATATCCACAACCAGAAAACCACACCGAGCCCAAACTTCAGTAATTCACGCGTACTAAATCAATCTCCCTTCATCACTGTGTTCCACCCCGTACTGCTGCTCTGACCACCTGTAATCAGCTGAGAGAGACAGAGACACACAGCTCCTAGGGGGGTGGACAGAGGTGGGGCCCTTTGAGGTGAGAATGGTAAAGCGAGATGGGCCTTTGCGAGGAACGTGACCACCGCCTTTGACAGGACAGTGACACCGGGGACTGTGTGTGTGTGTGTGTGTGTGTGTGTGTGTGTGTGTGTGTGTGTGTGTGTGTGTGTGTGTGTGTGTGTGTGTGTGTGTGTGTGTGTGTGAGAGAGAGAGAGAGGGGTGTGGTTCGTGTCTTGGGTGTGGAAAGATATGTGGTATCAACTGTTTCGCTGCTATGGAATTTTATGTGTTTATTTAGGTAATACTAGACGACTCTCTCTCTCTCTCTCTCTCTCTCTCTCTCTCTCTCTCTCTCTCTCTCTTAACAAACGAATCCTTGAGAATACAAAAGGGTAAAATGGGGTAAAAAGTGCTGGTATTTCAAATCTTTTTTTTCTTGTGGATACATGTCTGGTGAAATAGGGTGATAGTGTGTAGTGAGGCGTGTGGTAGGTGTGGTGAAGTGTGGTAGTGCAGTGAATGATGATGTGGTAGGTGTGGTGAAAAGTGTGGTAGTGTAGAGAATGACGATGTGGTAGGTGTGGTGAAAAGTGTGGTAGTGCAGAGAATGATGATGTGGTAGGTGTGGTGAAAAGTGTGGTAGTGCAGAGAATTATGATGTGGTAGGTGTGGTGAAATGTGTGGTAGCGTAGAGAATGATGATGTGGTAGCTGTGGTGAAAAGTGTGGTAGTATAGTGTGCTGTGTGGTCGGTGTGGTGAGAAGTGTGTGGTGTTTGAGGTGAAAGGAGGAGTCGTGCACTGTAGTGAGGAACCTTTTTATTATTTTTTTTTTACATTCTTTTTTTCTTAAACTCACAGACACAGTTGTAATAATTATACTCTTCTGTAGCACCAGCCTCGAGTAAGTAATCGGGTCTGTTGTTGTTTGCTGTCTTTTGTACTATTTGATGTGTGAATGGTGTAGAGAGAGGTGTATGGTGGCTGTGGTGGTGACAGGTGTGGTAGTGGAAGTGTCGTGAGCTGTGTGGCAGGTGTAGTGAGCGGTGGTGTGGTGGGTGTCGTGGCAAACGTGATGAGAGGCGTGGTGAAAGCAGTGGGTGTGGTATATCAATTAAAAGTATACGGTACTAAACGGTGTGGCTGGTATGAAGAAAAATGTGGCTAGTGATGTGGCTGGTATGAGGAGAAATGTAGCTAATGGTGGTGTGGCGAGAGGTGTGGTACGGAGTGTGGTGGTGTGTGGTTAATGAACGCTGGGGTGGGTGCAGTGAGGTGTGGCTGGCGTAGGGATATAGAAAAGGTGTGGCATCACAAGTTTGGTTAGCTGTGAGGCAGGTGTGATGATCGGTAATGTGGTGAGTGTGGGATTGGTGAGGGTGTGGTGAGAGGTGTGGTGAATGTGATGGTGTGTTGAGGAGGAGGATGGATGGGGTTACTTAGGTGTGATGTACAGTATATGGTTAGTGGTGAATGTGGTGAGTGGGATCTGTAGTAGATGTGGTGAAATATGAGACTAGTGTGTTAGGCTGTGTGAAGACTATTAGTGTGGAGTGTGTGTGTGGTGAAATGATAAGTGTGGTGGATGTGGTAGGTTGTGTGGTGAGACCTGTGGAAGATATAGTGTGGTGAGTGAGGTGGGTATGGTTAGTGCAGCAGGAGTGGTAGCTGTGGTTAATGTGGTAAGTGTGGTATGGTGTGGTAGGTGTAGTACATATGGTAGGTGTGGTGGGTGTGGTGGGGCAGTGTGACAGACCCAAACCAAAAGTGAAACCGGGAAAGAACTGGGCCAACAAGCTCTCAGGGGTGCTTGGCATGGGGTAGGGGTAGGGTAAGGGGGGGCAAGCAGGGGGGCAGGAGGGGTAGGGGGGACGGGAGGGTAGAGGGACTGAGAGGGCTAGGGGGACAGGCAGGTGAGGGGGGGGGGCAAGGGGTGAGGGGGAGCCAGTTTGTACCCAGAGGAAAGATGTTTACTATGATTATACTCCTGCCACCTGTGATAATCTAACGGGGGATTTGCAGATTTTTTGGAGGGCAGGGGGATAGAAGGGAAGGAGGAATGGGAGAGGGTGTGGAAGATAGGTAAATGGAGGAGTACGGTTGGGAAAGAAGGTGGAGCTGGAAGCAGTGGATGAGCGGTATAGAGTAGGAGGAATAGGGGGTGGAGAGTGACATATGTTGAACTTGGAGTGCGAGAAGGTGGAAAAGTGTGTGGAATGAGAATATCAAGTGTATTGGGAGTAGAAGAGGGTGTACTGGAAGTAACATAAAGGTGGACTGGAAGTGACTAAGGTGGGAAAAGGGGGATGGAAAAGCGAGCAGAAATGGAAAAGGGAAGGCGGAAGGGTGGAGTATAAGCGGAAAAGGGTGGAGCAGAGGAGAGACAGCAGCAGCAGCAGCAGCAATGAGAGGGGTGGAACGAATAGATCCACTCCCACCTGCCCTAGTGGAACCCCTTGTTAACCCCTTCAATCCTGTGACGCTTTTTTTCATTCTTACTACCTCCAGACGGCTTTGTGCTGCTCTGGAGAGACTTTGAGGTGGCCAGATAAAGTTTTCACCTTCCTTCACCACAGAGGGTCTACTTGGAGCTGAATAAAGACGTCTGATGGTAACGGGAAGAAAGTGTGAAGGACGTCCTCGGGGTGAACAGGTTAAGTGCTGCACCTTGCCAGCTAATTTACTCAGTAACTATAACCCCTTCAACACGATGACCTCTTACTTTTCAACCTTACCCCAACCAGGCTGTTTATTTAGAGCAGGATTATTACGCCTTTATTTATTCTCGTTAGTGCCGATTATTTCCTCGCTGCTTGAGACACTCCATAAGGAAAGAGTTAACATTATCGGCAACAGCAACTTTGATGGATGAGAAACTGATGATACTGCAACTCTTCTTCCCTCCAATACCCCCGCCCCTTTCTTTCTCTCCTTCCTCCACTCTCTCCTCCTCCTCCTCTTTTCCCTCCACTACCCCTCCGTTACCTTCTCTCCTTCCTCCTCTCTCCCCTCCTCCCCCTTTCCCCCCACTAGTCACGCCCCCTTCTCTCCTTCCTCTCTCTCAAATGAAAAGAAAAGAAAACAGGGCAATAGGTGGGTATGGTTTCATATATGAACCCCTCCCTCTCCCTCCTCTCCCCTCCCTCTAACCCCTCCCCTCCTCCCTCTTTCCCTCTTCCTTCCTCCCTCTCCCCACCCATCCTCTCCCCCCCCCTCCCCCGAAAAAAATAAAAAAATCAGAGTGCCCTGGCTACGTTGCATTCTTCCTCTCGTTCATCGGCCATTACCTTCAATTTTCTCACAATTACCCCACACTTAATTTTTTTTCACTTTATTTTATTACACCTTGCTATTTTGTTTTACCATTTACAACGATATTTTATTTTTCCATAGAATGTTATAATGTTAGCTGATTTTGTCTTTATTTCATCAGGTTAATTTTCATTTTTATTTTATTTTCCAAGTTACTTTACTATCTGATATTACATCACCATTTTATCTCACTACTGATACGTTAAATTATTCTTCCATTATTTATAAACCAATTCTGTTAATTTATTTTGCCCTTATATATCTATGTCTATATCTATCTATCTATCTATCTATCTATCTATCTATATATATATATATATATATATATATATATATATATATATATATATATATATATATATATATATATTACTTTGCTGCCTTACTTTACAATCTGCTTTCATTTTATCATACATTTATTTCAACTATTTACTTTATTCAGTTTCCGTCTTTACTACTGTTATTAGTTTTTTATATTATTACCATAATTATTATTATTATTATATTTTACAATTACTGCTATCGTTACTACCGTTTTTCTTACTGTTATTACTATTTACTATTATTATTATTATTATTAATATTATTATTATTATTATTACTATTATTATTATTATTATTATTATTAATGTTATTATTCATTACTACAACTACTACTACTACCATTACTACTACTACTATTATTATTATTATTATTATTATTATTATTATTATCATTATTATTATTATTATACTGTTTAACGGAGTCCCTTAAGTGACCCTGGCAATCCACATTCAGGCCTTCAAATATCCGTGGAATGTATGAGTCAATCCCTTCACATCCTCTCCCAGCACGAACACAAAACACACTTCTATTTTCTTTTTTACAATTCTTCTGATAACTGGCCCTGACGTCTCCTTCGTAATTAATTATTCGCCTAAATGACTATAGTTACCCATTCATTTTTCATATTTGTCTGTCTGTCTGTCCCTCTCTCTGTATTCATCCATCTCTCCACTTGTGCATCAATACGTCTATCAGTCTAACCGAACAGAAAGCCATCCCGCCTATCTCCCTATATCTATCTATCTGTATCTATGTCTATTAATCTAACTTGACACACCTATCAACAAGCACACATAAAAACTTAAACCCTTCTCAACGAAAACTTATATATTTACCTTTGAATTAGCACGTCACCCCGTCGACAGGTGGAGGCTTGGGTTGTTACAAAGAGCCAGGGTCTGTATCGATCTACCTATCTATCGACCCATCTATGTAGGCCATCAATCAGTCTGTCTGCCTACCTACCTTCCTATCTACCAACCTACCTACATAACTACCAACTATATCTTTCTATCGATTCGTGTGTGTGTGTGTGTGTGTGTGTGTGTGTGTGTGTGTGTGTGTGTGTGTGTGTGTGTGTGTGTGTGTGTGTGTGTGTGTGCAAACCCTTTATCCCAGAGCACAAACACCTCAAATCCTCTTTGTCAATTGATAAGCTTCTCAGGTGTGTGAATCAAGACTTGCATTTTAATTAGCAGGTCATTGTGAACAGGTGAATGCTTAGGTAACAAAGACACAGGGCTGCTATCTATATTTATCCAACTGTTTGTCTCTCTCTCACTCTAATCTGTTTTTCCGTTTGTCTATCTATCTATCTATGTATCTATATGCATGTGTAATCCAAGGTTTGAATTAATAGCTACTACCCAAGCAAGCCACTGGGTCAACAGGTAAATGCTTGAAGGCCACGAACAGGCCGGCAGGTAGGTCGCCAGGTAAGGGTCGGCCACCTGTACGCTTCACTGAGCACGATACCACTAAGCCTCTCTTCATCTACCAACCCTTTTGTGCTCAGGCTCGTGGTTCATATGCAGTGCTGTGCAGAGAGAACCCTTTGAAGTTCACGGTCAGTCGGGTCATGGGAGGTCAAGGCCGCGGTGATATGTAGGGTGTTGCGTTCTCTGATCTAAAGTATCTTTGTCTTATTTTTGTCATCCTTTCAATGTTGCATGGCGTTCCTTCTGTTTTCCACCGGTTGCTACTATGAGGTTTGGCGGGCGGGAGACAGCCTACAGCCTTGTTATCCTTGTCATATTCTCAGTACCCACATGCCTGAGATAACACTCTAATACAAGTCAATTAGTCTACGTATGTAATCGCACATTTTTTAGGTCTTTGTAAATATTGTATACTCTCAGTGACATCTGGTAAACCCAACAATCTTGATAACCTTAAAGATATACCCAAACTGTAACACTTTATAACTCCACAAACAATACCAGGAGACGCACCTTCCACTGTACTACCATAACCTCCACATTATAGAGTACATAACTTCGCCTCGTAAAAATAACTCTCAAGCCTCAATCACCTCTCCATGATGGATCCAAGCTGTGTGGTCTCATAAACCGGACACACCCCAGCAGACGGACCCTCAGCACCCACACTAACTTTTCACACACACACACACACACACACACACACACACACACACACACACACACACAAAGCCGCACATTTTCAGTAAGTTCAAGTCCACCTCGTAAAATTACTTTCCGAGGGCCTGGTCCCTATTTCAATAACAGATCGATGCTGTCCAGTCTTTTCATAAACTCTCCTGACAACAAAAGGACGCTCAAAATCCATCGGATATTAAAAGTGCATCTCGAAAAAAATTGTCTCAGGCCCCCTCCCTTCCCTTCTGAACCTTTGGGGACCCTGTAGCACGCACGCACGCACGCACGCACGCACACACACACACACACACACACACACACACACACACACACACACACACACAGCCTACAGATAACTCCTGACATACAGAAAAGTGAACCTTGCAAATTACAGCCGTCTTTATTTTTTCCTGTAGACTCTTACAAAAAATTTACCCGTCTTTCTTCTTCCACTATTTTTTCTTTTAGACTGAACAGATTATCGACTGTAGGTCGGACACTGACAGCAAACAGCCATTTCTCATCATTTTTAAGCTTTGAAACTCTGATCAACTTCTGAATAAGCGATCTAAGCAGTCCTGTCTCTTCAGACTTTGTGCAGGCAAGTTCCACAGTACATAAAAAGCGCACAGAAAACTTCAGTACTAAATAGGAGAAACTATACCCCAAAAAATCCAGCCTAGTCTTCCCTTCTCTACTGTCCCCATATATATCAACGTGGCACAGGAAACTCTTGATTGGACGCTGCTATGACGGCAAGCACACACAACTTTCACAATAAATTAAAAAATCACCCTCGCCCCTTACTCAACCTTTCCCCTGTCTCCCGAAGTGGTGTTCCTTTACAAATCAATGGTGTATGGGGGACTCAAAGCCGTGACGCAGTGTGACGGGGGAAGAGAGTCATTTCTGGTGGCGCGGGGTATGTCAGCTATGTCCCCCCGCCCCGCCCCGCACTGATGGCCCTCTCTCTTACCTCGCCTACCCCACATTCCTCACGTGCTCGCAAAACTGCACAGGTATATTGGCATCACGGAACACGCACACACACACACACACACACACACACACATGAACGAACGTACACATGCACCTACACATACACATGAATACACATATACACACCTCACACACACACACACACACACACACACACACGGAAAAAGCACGCATGCACACAAAAACACACACCACACAAACAAAGGGAAAAAGGGGAGCGCGCGCGCACGCACACACACACACACACACACACACACACACACACACACACACACACACACACACACACACACACACACACACACACACACAGGGGGACAGCAGCAAGGTATAGGATCACTGACTTTATCTGCATTCTAACCTCCTGTCTCTTTGTCTTTGTGTTCCCGTCTATTTGCCTTTCTCTTCTGCTCTACCTCTATCTGATCCCGATTCGTCTGGGAGTTTTTCTTAGATTAGCTAATTCTCTGTTTCCTTAATTTTACGTTCATTGAGGTTTATGGCTGCTCTGTTTCTCTCTTTTTCGTCTGAATGTATCGTCTGTTTTTATCTCACTAGCCTTGGTTCGTTCCTTTCTTTTTCTTTTACCTTTCCTTTATGTTCGCTCGGCTTTCTGTCAACTCTGCTACTTAATTTGTCCTTACTGCTATCCACCTGTGTTTGTGTCTGTCTCTGGCTTAACCGTGTTTCCATGTCGCTCTGTTTTTCTGTTTGTCTCTGGCTCAACTGGTTTTCCACTCTATCGTCTCTGTGTCTGTGTGGGTCTGTTTTGTTTTGCTGCCTTAAGGTCTCTTTAGTGTAACTGGTCTACTGGCTACCCTGCCCCATTGTGTACCTGCCTTCTGTCTCACAGCATCTATCCATCTTGCCTTCTGGCTTTCTGTCTGCATCCCCCCCCCCTCTCTCTCTCTCTTTCTCTCATATAGTCATATAAATTTAAGTGCTTTAATCCCGTCACCTTTTACCCTCTCATGATCGGGTCAGCTCTACTA
Organism: Coenobita brevimanus; assembly: GCF_032717465.1. Lineage (NCBI taxonomy): Eukaryota > Metazoa > Arthropoda > Malacostraca > Decapoda > Coenobitidae > Coenobita > Coenobita brevimanus. Next base: position 6,158,760 of record NC_136977.1, on the reverse strand, counting down.
TTCTATTTCACCTTATCCTAGACGATCTGATTCTGATGAGAGTGTCATAGGAGCTGCAAGTGTTGATAGAAGGGAGGACACGCAATAGTTGCCTCTATCCCCCGTACACAAATCCTCGGGTAGGTAATACGTATATCTCCAGATGGGAATTTACTACGGCTCAATAGTTCAATTTAAGGGATAACTGAGCCAATAAATCCTGCTATAATGGATGCCCCACGTCAGCTGCATACAAGTCCTCGGAATGTGTGCATGTATGTATGTACAGTTATATGTTTGGTTGTGTGTGTCTGCGTGTCTGTGTGTGTCATATACCAGGTCGGTCAGGATCACTTGGTCGTGATCGTCAGCTTTTACCCTCCCGGAAAGAAGCTGAGAGCTCATATAGTCCGATGTAAAGGCAAGGCTGTGACCTTCACACATGCACACACCCGTCTCCTTGCTCAAGGGGGACAGTAACCACCCACTTCGTCGGTGAAACTTTTCGCAACCTGAGCGAGGCCGACCTCCCGTCTATCAGATGGCAAGCGAAAACGCTACCACTGAGCCAGGGAGCGGTGTGTGTGTGTGTGTGTGTGTGTGTGTGTGTGTGTGTGTGTGTGTGTGTGTGTGTGTGTGTGTGTGTGTGTGTGTGTACGTATGCTTGTATGTATGCATGTGTGTACGGGAACGGTGATGAATGGGTTCGAACCATGGCGCCTTGTTTGTCAGCTCCGATAAACAGCTGGGGACTGTGAAGCTCCACCAACCTAACTCTGAACACTACTACAAGAAGAGGGAATTATACTGGCAATATTCTTAGCGCTTCCTCCTCTGCAACTGACTCTTAACTGTGCTAGAAAAGTATTAATATACGCCATAAATACATCACGAAGTTGAACATGTACAGATATGAAAAAATATATATATATATATATATATATATATATATATATATATATATATATATATATATATATATATATATATATATATATATATATATACTCAGTATTAAAAGGCGAGGAAAATTAGTTGTACGTAATATTCTTGGCGCAATTTTCCCTTGTTAATCTATAAAATCCTTGATGGAAAAGTGATAATCCAATCTATCTCAATCAAGACTAAATATCCACAGATATGATAAAGACACCATCCCTCCTTACAAACAAAAAAAGGGGAAAATATTACGTACGCAATAGTCTTCCTCGCTGTTGATCTTAAAAATTATGCGTAAGAGAAAAGCGAGACTTCGACTTGAATAACTGTACTGTATAACTAAGAACAGCAGGTACAGATGTGAAAAAGATTAATGGACACAAATTTCGAGGATCAACAAACTCTCATTAAAAAAAAAAAAAAAAAATTGAATATTTGATACTGTATAGGTATTTTTATTGACACATCTGACGATCTAGGGGAAAAAAAATGTAGTATGTGTGAATGCTCTATAAGTAAAAATGTCCAGATAATGTTTAAGCAAGAAAAAGATGAGGAATGAACAGGTAATTTTCCAGATGGCCCCATTCGTACTTCGCCAGCACAGGGATGGGTTAATTCTAGCTATTACTCTCCCTCTAAGAAGAACGTCCGGTCTTGCAGTGAACCTGGGACTAGCACAAAAAGACACAAAATTCTCTTAACACTTCCTTCTCCACTACTGATCTCAAATTTTACCGTTAAGGAAAAAAAAATCTTAAAAGGTAAAAATAAGAAAACAAAGGCTGAAAAAAATGTTGAGGATTCCGCCAACTCTTCCTCCCACGAGAAAATGAAAAAGAGCACTAGTTATTGGCTTTATCGACAGTTGCTTCTCTATTGCTCCTCCTCAAAGTATTGCTAAGACCAAAATACGAGGATGCGGTGTGTGTGTGTGTGTGTGTGTGTGTGTGTGTGTGTGTGTGTGTGTGTGTGTGTGTGTGTGTGTGTGTGTGTGTGTGTGTGTGTGTGTGTGTGTGTGTGTGTGTGTGTGTGCGTGCGTGCGTGCGTGCGTGCGCGCGCGCGTAGTCTGGAAATATAAGTAATCGACACACGTCCTTAATCAAGAACAAAAATGTGTTGTACCAAACAAATCAACAAAATATTAAAAGGGAAAAATGAGGAGTATCAATTACTATCCCTACTCTCACTTTCCTGACGCTGATGTAAAGAAAATAGTAAGCAATAATAGTTTCATCGATTAAATACAAATATATATACCACGTACGAGAAAAAGATAGGACGGACCCAAAGAAATGTAAAATAGTGGGAAGAGGGGAAAATAGGGAGAAATCAGTCACTAGGCTTATACTGACTCCTCTCCAATTTTACAAGAAAGCAGGAAATGCCTTACAAAACAGTGAAAATTTAAGTTGACATAAAGAAACAATGAAGTATATTTAATTCCATCCACTTCTGAAATTACTGATCTAAAGCATCTTGAGGCGATGGATCTGTCTGAAGGTAATCTACATGCGATCATCAAGGAAACATAGGATTTAGTATGAGAAAAGAAAAGGAGAATAAGACTTCAGTCAATATCTGTACTGCATCACACGTCTCAGTTGGAAAAAAAAAAAAAAAAAAAAAAAAGTAATGGCGACGTTCTTATGCAGTGTATCACGGTATATGCTGACTCAAGAACTGAAAGCCAATAATGTAGACAGACAGACAGACATAAAGACAAATTAGAAAGAAATAGATAGACAGATGGGCAGACACATAGATCAGACTGGATAGAGACAGATTAGAAAAGAAATGACAGACCGGCAGACAGATAAAAAGCTAAAATGAAAATGCGAGGAAAGAGTACTGTATATCCAAGCATTCAAGAAAGGTGAGGATGGACAAAAGTTAACAAAATACACCATCCCTACGTAGCTAACACGAGGAAAGGGGGAAACAAGAGCACAAGGGGGTAACACAAGCAGCACGAGGACAGGGGGAAACAAGCAGCACGAGGACAGGGAAACACGAGCACAAGGAAACGAGAAAACACGAGCATCTCTATGGGTTTATGTTTGCTCTCGCCTCCCTTCTGCTGCTCCTCCCCCAAATAACGCGACGCTGGAAATCCGAAAAAGCAGTATACATCCAAGGTGAGAATTGGGCAAACATTTTCACGCCACACCCGCCCTTATCGCTACGAGGAAGAGGGAAAGGGGAAGTATCTGTTCTTGGGTTTCTTCGCGTCCCTACTCTTGCTTTCGGTAGATCTCGCAACGATGGAAGTATAAGAAGGAAATATTAATAAATTCTCCTCGAAGGCAAGTATGTTGAGCTGTGGGAGAAGGGGAAGGCGACATTGGTTGAGAGAGAGAGAGAGAGAGAGAGAGAGAGAGAGAGAGAGAGAGAGAGAGATTTAAGAAAGCAATATCCGTCGGCCCATGCAAGAAAACTACGCACAAATTTGAGAAACGGAAAGGGGGGGGGGGAAGGGGGACTGCGCTAGTGGCTCTGTCGACTCCGCTGGTGATATACGAAAGAGAAATGAAAATAATGATGATTGGAAAGTAGTAAAAATAAATGTTCATCCAATAAAAATATGAGATAACTGAGAAAAAGGAGAGGAAGATATGTGCGGCTATACTCATGTTACTCTAAGTTGGCGTAAAATTGACGTCTCTCCATATTGAATGCGGAGCTGCAACAATAGATTAACGAAAGAATATGGTGCTAGTTACAAAGAAAGTTCCACTGAAAGATTATAAAGCCGAAAGTGTCAAATTCTGCTACTAAGCCACAGGATATGAGTTACGAAAAGAACGATAATATCCTTTCATTGTCGGGAAAAAAAAAAAGTTGCAATGATGGAAATGGGAGAACGCAATATCTCCGCTCAGGCAAGAAAAATATGAACAGATATGAGGAAAGGGAGAATGGGGACATCTCTATACTGGCTCTGTTTGCTCGCTGCTGCTGAGGCAAATAACGATATACTGCAGTGATGGAAACGGGAAAGAAAATCTGAGAAAAGGGAAGACGTCACAAATGGTCATCTATAACTTCATGGCTGTTGCAACTAAAAAACAATACAAACGATGGGCATGTGAGAAATATGTACCGGTAATTATCTACGAAAAAAATGTCCTGAATTGAGAAAGAGGAGAAAACATGAGGATGACATGAGTTTCTGATCCTACTTACGCTCACTTTTTCCATATATTTAGACACACAAATATGGCAACGATGGAAATTTGAGAGAATGTGATACCTGTCTATTCGTGCATGATAAGTACAGCAGACATAAAATTAAAAAAAGAGGAAAGGGTAAAGAGAAAACATGGACATCTCTACTAGCTCTATTCTCAAACTCCACGGTTGTTACTCTACAAAATAAAATACAAACATATATACTGCAATGATGGAAATGTGAGAATGCGATATTTCTGGCGATGGCCCGACAACCGCCCCGGGCCGCGCGTCAGACCTGCAGTGTTTGTGTTTCATCACCTTCCGTCGGGTTATTGAATCGCAACACAAACAGGGAACACGTCTGGAGGCGATGTGTGTGTTGTGTCGGGGCGAGACGAGGAGCAGGGAGGGGTGACGGTGGCTGAATGGGGTGAGACAGAGAGGGAGACAGGAGGAGAGGGGATGAAGGTGAGGTGCGAGATAGGACGGGATAGGAGATGGTACGGAGAGGGACCGAGAGTTAGAGACACGCGTATGAGGACAGGAGATAAAGGAGAGAGGGAGGATAGGAGGGCACAGGAAAGAGACTAGAGAATGATAACAAGAGTCAGAAATTGAGAGGATGGAGGAGGAGGAGGCGGGGTGAATGTGTGAATGGCGTGAGATAGGACGAGATAGGAGACAGTACGAAGATGCCGAGAAATGAATACATATGTAGGAGAGGAGCGAGGAAGGCAAAGGAGAGAGGTAAGGCAGAGGTAAGTGAAGGAACAAGAGTGCGAAAGAGTGGAAGAATGACAGGACACAATACAGGTGGACAGGAGAAGGTATGGGAGTGGAAGAGAATTCAGTCTGAAACATGAAGGTACCTCCATGGTCTGAAATAAGAGAATGGATGAAAGAAAGGAGAAAGGAGTGGAGACAGGAGATAGCACGGGAGAGAGGTAGAAGCTGGAGAAATAGACACAAGTGTAGGAGGAGGGAGAACGAAGGGCAGAAGAGATTATATGGGGTAAGAGACAAGGACGAGCCAGGAGCAGAAGGTATGGGAAGGGGACAGGGGGCCAAGAATTACATTGGAGAAAATGAGGAGACGATGGATACAAAAGGGACAAAAAATAAGGGACAGATTTAGGAAGAGAAAGGATACCGGAGAGGAAGGAGGACTGGGGACAGAACAAAGTAAGGGGTAGGAGATGGGCCGAGAATGAGCGATAGGGACAAGAGTTTATCTATCTATCTATTGCCAGAAGCCTTAATCCAGTACGGGGTGGTAACAAACAAACCGCCTCCACGTCGCCCTGGCCCCCGCCATTTCACTGCCCTGCTCCTAACTCAACCCCCCTCTCTCATATACCTCTCCACTCCATCCCTCCATCTCATCCTCGGCCTCCTCCTCGCTCTCCCCCCCTCCACCTCACTCACATACACTCTCCTCGTCAGTCTCACACCCTCCATCCTCTCCACATGGCCAAACCACCTCAGTGTGTTCCTCCTAACGCCTCCTATCACATCCACATCCACACCATAACGAAAGGGGAAGGAAAATTACGATAAGCAATAAAAGCGCAGAAGAGGGAACAGGAGTGGGAGAGAGGTTGAGACTGTGGAGCAAGGGTGTGGAAGAGAAAGGGAACGGCAGAGGAGGACGACTAATACTGACTGGAGAGGGAACGAAAATGAAGGAGCGTGCCAAGAGAGAAGGAGGAGGAAAGGAAGGAGGACGGGGGAAGAAAGAAAAGATGAAACTCGAGTAGCAGAGGAACAAAGAATGAGGGAAGAGGCGGCAGGAAACAGGATGATGGTGAGGAGGGATGATCGAAGGAATGAGAAGAAGGAAATGGGAGAGGGGGCAAGTAGTAGACACAACAACTGGATTAAAAAGGATGAAGAAAAGACCGGGGAAAGAATGGGGATGAGAGAGCTGAGAAGGAGGAGAAAACAGAAGACAAAATACACGAGGGTGGGAGAAGGAAGAAAGGCGGAATACAGGCAAAAGATGGGGAACACGGGTAAGGAAGAAAGAGCGTGGGAGAAGAAGACTAATTTGAGGCGGGAGATGGTGGGAGGGGAACGAAAATGAGGAGGAAGGTCAATAGGGAAGATGAAGGAGAGTAGGGGGGAGTAGGAAGGCAGAGGAGAGAAGGTACCGGAGGAGCCCTGGGACCATGAATTAGATACATGTCTACATTGAGAGAGGAGGAGGGAGAAGACAAGACGGGGAGACGAATTGGACGAACGAGGAGGAAGGGCAGAACGAGAGAAGAGAGGAAACAGCAATACGAAGGTGGACGAAGCATGAGGGGAAGGATTAGGAAGAGAAAGAGAGAAGGAGAGGCAGAATATGCTAAGATGAAATTGGAGACGACGGGAGAGGAAGAGAAAAGGAAAGACAGTTTTTTAATTAAGGGAAGAAGGGCAGAACTGAGAGAACACGGCGACGAGGACAAAGTTCAAGGGACTGGGATAGAAGAAGAGAACGCGAAGGACGGGGAGGAAAGCCAAGAGGACACTGGAGACGAAGGGGGAAGAGGGGAGAAGGAAAGACAGGTCTAGAAAGGGTGAGGAGGAGAGACAGGACAAAACGAAAGGGAGGAAAGAGGGATGTGAGGACCAGATATAAGACGGGCAAGGTTAGGGAGCAAGGCAAGGAGAAGACTACGACGAGACGGGAGACGATGGGAAAGGGAAGGAAAATGGAAGACTGGGCCAGGAGGACAGAGTATGGGGAAGAGGATGAGGCACGAGAGGGATACAGAACAGGAGCAGAAGAGCCAAGAATGAGGTGGGCTGTGAAGAAAAGCGTTTAGGAGGGAATATAGGAAGAAATAGGACAAGGAATGGGAGAAGAAGAGGGGAAGAGAAAGAGAAATACGGCAGCAGGGAAGGACTGGGAAAGACAAAAGAATCGAAAGAAGAGAAGGGACAGAGAGTGAGAGAAGGCGCTGATTGATAAGATGGATAGGAATAGGGGCTTGAAGAGACAGAAGGAATGGGGGAAGGAAAGGAAGGCAGAATGGGAGACAGGCTAGACAGAGAAAGGACGTAGAGGAGAGAGGGCAGGAATAGGAGCTGGGGGGGGGGGATGAGACAGGTCCAGGAGGAGAGACGGTGGAGGAGATGAAAGCGACTGCAACGGATTGGATGAAATCAACACAGGATAACGAAAACAAAGATGAAAGGGCAGTACAAAGAGGAATACAGAGGAGGAGGAGGAGGAAGGAGAGAGAGAGAGAGAGAGAGAGAGAGAACCGAGTAAGCTTCTATGTACCACGACAAAATGGCAGATAATACTCCCTTCCCTAGTCAAACTGGAGCAGCGTGTTTATTGCAGTCAGTGGCAGAATAAACTGTACACACAAGTTCTTAATCTAGTATCCTAACCTAACAGGGTCAACAGACTGAAGTGAGACCTAGGCACAAGGGGAAAGACCGCCTAATCTTTACCCAGCTCTCTATCAGTGCTGGGGTTTAAAATGCATCCCATCCCTCCAGTTCGCAAAGTCTCCTCAAAGCTGAACAAGATCGTCTCGCGGTGGTAAGAGTGTACTGAAAACTGAAGGGGCGTAGATGGCTTAGGGGGAGAAGAGGGGAGGTGCGGGAGAGGGCGAGAAGGGAGGGGTAGTTAGGCCGAAGGGTTGAAAGGGGAAGGGGTCGATGGTAAGCACCCTGACTGACTAACAAGCGGGCGTGCAGCAACCACCTCGACAACCCTCCGTCACATGCATCACCTCACTCCCTTCCTCTCTCCCTCTCCCCTTTCTCCCCCATCCCCCCCTCCACCACTCCCCGACCCTACTACCGCTTGGGACTCTACTCAGAATTGGGTGTGGAGAGTCAGTGTGAGGGAGTCAGTGTTGCAGCGGCGAGCGTTGTTATGGACTGATTGCATTATGGATGAACTTTGTGGACAGCCTGTGATGGTGATATTTTCGGAAGAACGTTATGGTGATAAAATATGCCTGAAATTTATGTATCATTGCTGACTACACTGTAACTGGGGAAGCTGGTTGATCCACGGCCGAGCCCAACTAGGCTGTGGGCTGATCTTACCTAATAATTACAGCCACTTCAAATAAGAGAGTAAAATAATTAGTTACTTTATACAGTAACCCTACAACAAACCGCGAAGAAGAAAAGTCTCTAATATCTGACCGTCATTTTTGGTGCACTTGTAGGTTTTAGATGTGGTCTGTCTGCATCCCACATTTTAGCGTTCAGTTAGCAACGATTCAACTAATAGAAGACACTTACTATTATCATATCCTTCTGAAATTATCTCTCAAAACAAAAGGAGGGGATTTTTCCACACCTTAAAGACCTCAGTTTTAGCAGCCTTTACTACTCTACCTGACCCTATACCTCACAGATATTTTCCGTAGCTGAATGTAATGGCCCAATAGTAAGCAGACTAAAGGTAATCAATTGCGATGGTACCAACGAAAGGGATTATTACAGAGTTCTATACCCATGGGCAGGAAGGTAAATAAAAATAAAGAAATAATAAATGGCGATACTAGACAAAGACTTAATCATATACGTCAATGGACTGAAGACGGCTTTAATCGCTGCTGGTTGGTCGTAAACTTCTGCTTAATAGATTTAGTGTTGAGCCACTTGGGTACATTATTCTAGCTGTTCCTAAATTATTTTATCTAGCTCAGGACCCTCTCACCTCTGGCACTAAAATGTTAAGGCCACCTAAACTAAATTTACGATGGGCTGTGCTCATTTCCCCGAACAAGTATTTTAACACAGAATGATAATGTCCCCGAGATGAGTGACTGACCAAGGTGAGAGTGTAGCCATAAAACATAGCATAGAGGCGAAGTTACAATCACCAGTAACAACATAATGGTGAGCACCGTATACCAAAAGACCTCCACCCAACACCTCGGTAATGAATCAACGTTCAAGGTAAATGGATGCCAAGATGAGGCGAAAGGAGGATAGTTACAAAATAAATGAAAAAGATGTCAATTTTAGCCTAAGTGACAGAAGCACTGCATGAAAATAACAGTGGATCTCCTTCATTTAATCACCCTCACACCCTGTACCCCCGTAGCGAATGAGCTTTTAAGACTAAGACATGGTAAGTTAAAATGTAAGAAACACAGAAACAAAAAGTCAAGCGAGATAGTAATTATAGGCCGTGTTAAAACGAAAGGAGAATATCAATGATATAATGACAGATGGTAATTTTAGGCCAAGTAAAGGCGAAAAAGGAGTAAAGCTACAATATATAAAGTCTCAAAATAAGGGAGTTATAAAGTCGTACAAAATAAAGTGAAAGGAGTAAAGTCAATTAAGTAACCCCGTATATCTAATGACCTCCACTCTCTCCCCCTGTAATGACCCTCAACCTTGGCTCTCACTCAAAGTCTTTATGGCCCACTTAATCATGCTCCGGGATCGTTAAGTCTTTCTTCGTCCAAGGAAAGCCGCCCCGAAAAAGCACCCCCAAGACTAAGGAGAAAAATCCTGGAGGGGGACAAATAAGGGTGGTTGATCGTGTGATTAGGCGAGGGACCAAACTCCACCTTCTTCCCCCATTAACTCTCTCTCTCTCTCTCTCTCTCTCTCTCTCACACACACACACACACACACACACACACACACACACACACACACACACATTTTCTTTACCTTGGGAGAGACTTTTCGACATGGAGTTAAATATGGCCTTCTTCATTGACCCGTTCACTTCAATAGGTCTTCCTACAAGCTGAGTAAAATCGTCTGGAGATAGCACGAAAAAATTAAATAAATAATATGATAATGGTGTTATAATCCTTCACTAAAATGACTTGTATCTTTCTGCTACCTCCAGACGATTATATTCAGCTGAAGAGACGCCTTATGAAGTGAAAGGGTAAATGAAGGGAATCTGTAACCCCTCCAGTTCGAAAGCCCTTTTTTTGAAATGAATAAAACCGTCTGGAGGCAGCAAGAATAAATCAATAAGGTTCGTCATCGGAGAGTAAGGGTTAATAAAAATAAAAATAATCTGAAGTAACCATGAATAAAACAAATAAACCATCGTACTGAAGGGCTTAATATGAATAAAATCGATTGGAGGCAGCAAAGAATAAATCAGCAAAATTACGCAATGGGGGTTGAATGGGTTAATGGGCCCCCCTTTGTACACACCCCCGCCGTCTGCGTCTAATAGGCAGGGCAACTAAGAGCAACACCCATTATCTCCCTCTGCCATTCCCACCAACTTGAGACTTACGAGCCGAACTTTAAAAATAAATAGCAATTAGTGTATCTTCGTTTTTCTTCCCACCTCTCTCTCTCTCTCTCTCTCTCTCTCTCTCTCTCTCTCTCTCTCTCTCTCTCTCTCTTTCTCTAGCCCGGCCCTTCACACGCAACTGCTGCCCATAATACCTGGCCCCATATTTACAAAGTTTCTTGAGTTTGTGGGTTAAGACTGCTTGCTTAGGGGAGGGGAGGCCGAATTTGTGCATTACCGTGTCAACTCTGGAACTGTCTACCTCTGTCTGTATTTCCTACTGCCCATGGCCTCCTGTCTTTCAAACGCAGTGTCCAAGCATCTCGAAATGAACGGATCTTGAATTTTGCTCTCTGTTATCTTGTTTTTATTATTTCTTACAGGGAACAATCTTGCGGCCTTCTGGCCTTTGTTTCCTTCTTCCTTGCAAAAAAAAAAAAAGTACCGGTATGTATGTACGTATGTGTGTATATGTATCTAATTATGTATGTATGTGTATGTGTGTATATATGTATGTATATATGTATCATAACTGGCATTGTGGGTCTGGAATGAAGCAAATAATTATTAGCACAAATCAATCAAAGGTCAGGGTCATAGGTCAAAGTCAATATCCAAAGCGCGACGTTATCTCAGAAATTCGTGATCAAAGCCACATCAAACTTGGCATTATATTGTATGTGGGAAAAGGAAGACGGGATTCAATTTTGGTGTATATCAATCAAAGGTCAAGATAACAAATCAAGATTCAAGTCAAAGGTCAAGATCACAAATCAAGATTCAAGTCAAAGGTCAAGATCACAAATCAAGATTCAAGTCAAAGGTCAAGATCACAAATCAAGATTCAAGTCAAAGGTCAAAATCACAGGTCAAGATTCAAGTCAAAGGTCAAGATCACAGGTCAAGATTCAAGTCACATGAGCGGATATTACAGAGGAAGAGTACGACAAACAAAATCTAACAAAAGGTATTCGTCAAAGAAAGGTATACAGAATATGCAGTAAATTAAGAACCTTTGTAAATACTCCCTAAGATCCTAAGCACTGCCTCCCCCTCCACCACGCTTTCTTACTAGGCATCTCCCTCCCTCCCTCCCTCCCTCCCTCCTTCTCTCCCTCCCCTTCACCTTCTTCCTCTCCTTCTATTACGACTTCAGGTAAAATTTCGTGTCTGGGGATGAGGTTGATTGTGGGTGTCAGCGCTTGTCTGGCCGTAAACGAGAGAAGCTAAAGCACGAGAGAGAGAGAGAGAGAGAGAGAGAGAGAGAGAGAGATTTTATATATATATATATATATATATATATATATATATATATATATATACATACACACACCGTGAAGGAATCCCAGACAGGTGAAGGTATTTTATATAAAGGCAAGAGGCCGAGGCACGACAGAGTGGTAAAAAGAATCCTAGTGATGTAAGTAAAGGGATTCTAAAGGGGCAACGAAAACCTACAAAGGTCAGGAAAAAATAAAGAGGTAAAGATATTTTAAAATCCGTAAGGGAGTTTAAGGAAGTAAAGGTTATCACCCGTAAATGCAAGAAGATAAAACACGATGGACAGGGAAAGATGTTCGACCGCTTATGAAGACACCAAAAACATTACAGATGTGTAAAGGAATTTTAAAGAGGTACAAAAATAAAATCCAGCCATAATAATAAAACATTAAACACGACAGAAAGGTAAATGTAATCAATTATAATATACAATAAAAGAAACTAAAACACGCAGCAAAGGAATCCTAGAGACAATGGGATTCAACCGTAAACATAAGACATTAAAACACCGGGAAGAGGTCAATGCAATCAATCATTACAGCAACTAAAACACAATGCAAAGAAATCCTAGAGAGTCAAAGGGATGCAGCTGTGAGGACAAGAAGGTATAAACACGACAGAGAAGTCAAGATATATTCAATCATAAGCACATGATATACCACGACAGAGAGGTAAACGTATTTAATCACAAATCTTATAAGAAGCCAAAACACGAAGGACAGGTAAAGGTAATCAACCGTAAACGCAAGAAAATATAACACGACAGGGAAAGGTAATCAAAAGTAGGCTCGAGAACCCAACAATATGACAGAGACGTAAAGAGTCCTCAACCAAAATCATAAAATGCTAAGATAAGATGGGCAGGTAAACGTATTCAGTCGTAAAAATAAGAAGCTGTAAGACGATATGGATGCAAAGGAAGTCTGAGGAGTAAATGTATTCAACTGTATACTAGGGAAATTAAGGCAGGAGGGAGAGGTAAAGAATTCTAAACATGCATTAAAACACTTTTAGATTTTTTTTTTCAAGTATTATTGTCATCTCTTCATTAACAATATCATTATTTTATTATTTCTATTTCGCTACAGTGCCGTCGGACTATTATATTCAGCTGAGGGAAAAGCTCTTGTATTGAAGGGCTTAATGAAGGCGAAGTTGAGGAAAACTGACTGGTGACAAAGTGTATGAAAAATAAATAGATAAAATTAAAAATGTCTCACAGGATTCATGGAGTTAAGCTGGATTTTTAGCTCCTCACAGATAACAGACATACCGAAACGCAGGAGGGAAAAACCTGCGAAGATGAGTTCAAATTTCAAACCAACTTACTTCCTGTGATGGGTGTACAGAAGGGGACAATCATTCGGTTAATATTTATCTCCTCTGCTTCTCACTTACCTCTGCTGGCCAACATTTCCACGCTGAGAGAAGTTTGATATCTTACTCTGCCCACAGATGACTCTCGCTGATATGATGGGGCAGGGGAAACAAGTGGTGGACATGGCATGAGCGCAAAGTAGACGCTGTGGAATATTAGGGAAGCTTTTTATGTTTGTATTTTCGTCTTCTCACTTCACTAGTTTACTACAGGTGGTAGGTGGTAGCAATTACAATCCACGCACCTGATGCAGTGCTACCTACTTCTTCCTTTACATTTAGCATCCGCCTTCTGTGTCTGCCCTCATCCCTGTCTTTTTCATTCTTCCCTGCTATCACTGTTCATTACACTTCTTTCCACTTCAGGCGGCTCTACGCAAAGTGCTAACCTTAATGGTTACTTGTAACCCTGGAAACCATTTGCAACGTTGGGTGGTAACCACATAACCAATTAATGGGGTAATGTGGAGCCTAACATGGCGCCTCAGGCAAACAGGTGGAGAGAGAGAAATGCGGCGTCCATGCGGGAACAAACTTTTCACAATCTTCCTCGTGCCTCGCTAAGGCGAGGTGCTGTTAGCTGCAGAGGAACGTCGGCTCACTGCACGGGACAGCCCTGCGGGGGTGGAACTGCTTTGCTACGGTTGATGAGTCCGCTCGGCCAGACAGACCGAGTTTACTCAACAACAACAACTGCACCAAATTCCTTTAATCCGGAGACACATTTTTCAACGCATTCTTGCTTCCTCCAGACAATTTGATTTAACTCCTGTAATGTCGGTCGTACGCAAGGCGTTGATGAAGGCTACCTCAAGCACTCTATATTAGAAAAGTGTCTCCTGGGCAAGATTTAAAAAAAAAAAAAAAATACGTCACAGGAGTGAAGGGAACAACGACTGCATTATGGTCGCTATATTCATCTTTTAAATTAGTCATTACTGAACAAAAGCCTTTTATGCCTCTACCATGTGTTATTCTTTTATACAGCCTTTGATACCGACCACGTCCCGCTCCACTGCATCGTTCCTATTCACTGTTTACTGTACATCGGACAAGACTATGGGTTCACACACACACACACACACACACACACACACACACACACACATACTCTCTCTCTCTCTCTCCCTCTCCCTCTCTCACAAACATTCCTCTCTCCCTCACCCCTACACCCTTCCATCTCCCCTATACAAAGGCCTCCATAAAAACAGCTACTTCAATTACCTCAGATGATGAGAAAATATCTTTAAATACCACGACAGCCATAACGAGAGAGAGAGAGAGAGAAGAGGGGGGGGGACATTAACAGGAGCCACATAAACACCTAAACTGCAAGACTTGGCTGTGTTTACAAGGGGTGAGGTTGACTATGACATACATACACACACACACACACACACACACACACACACACACACACACACATTCATACATACATATATATCCTGTATTGTCTCGCACCCCCTCGCTCGCCTTCACACGGAAATGGAGGAGATGGAGGGAGGAAGGAGGAGGAGGAGGCACGTTAGACAAGAGGAATGGCGGAAGGAGACGTAGAGAGGGAGGAAGGCAGGTAGGAGAAGGAAGTATAGTGACGGAGGGAGAGAAGAGAAAGGGAGAAGAAGGGGAGAGAACGATGCTTGTTTCGGGAAAGAGAGGAAGGGAAGGCTTGAAAATGGAAGTGGGCGCAGAAGGATGCATGTTCAAGAGAAGGAAAGGAGATCAAAGGAGGGAGGAGAGAATGATGGAAGAATTATGATGAAGGAAAGAGAAAAAAAAGGGGTGAAGTTTAGGAGGGAATCAATAGGCTGGAGGACGGAAGGGGGAAGGAGAATGGAGTAACGCTGGAGGAAGGAGGGAGGACGGAGAGTAAAGTAACGTGCGAGGAAGGAGAGCTGAGTAACGCTGGAGTAACAGAGTGAAGTAACGTTAGAGAAAGGAGGGAGGAAGGGGAGTGGGGTAACGATGGAGGAAGGAGGGAGGAAGGAGAGTGGAGTACCAATGAAGAAAGGAGGGACGAAGGAGAGTGGGGTAACGATGGAGGAAGGAGGGAGGAAGGAGAACGGAGTAAAGCTGGAGGAAGGAGGAAAGAGAGCGAAGTAACCTTGGAGGATGGAGAAAAAGTAAGTTAATAGTGGCATAAAGATACAATGAAAGTGAAAAGGAAAGAGTTCAAGAAGAAGAAAGAGAGAAAAGGAGGGCTGGTGGAAGGACAGAAAAGGAAGGCTGGAGGAAGGGAAGAGACGGATAACTGGAAGAAAAAGGAGATAGGAAGGTAGGAAGAGGAAGAGGAAAAAAAACTGGAAGAAGGAAAGGGAAGGAGGATGGAGAAAATGGAAAGGCTGGTGGAAGGAGAAAGAGGAAAGGTTGGATGAGGGAGAGGGAGGCACGGGAGACGGAAGGAGGGGGAATATGGTGCCCTTGCCATCATTATCATCACACAATGCACGGGGCGGATATAAGTCAAGTACCCTGAGCATAAACAAGTATAATGAGCTACCAACAAAGTCTCTGCAGGAATGGGCCATACTTCCATTCACTCCCTTTACAAGCCTTCAAAATTCTTACCATGAAATCTGGACAAGCACTCTCTTCGGCTGCCTTATGTTGCCGTCAAAGTGAACTATAAACACTATACGCCTGATACTGACAAACTTAACCGTATACGTAACCTATCACTACGCTGCATACAATTTCATGATACACAGAATTTTCTAATAAGCATTTGTTGTAATGACAGAATCAGAGCAGCCACAGCACCGCCAAAGTAAAAAATAATAAAAAGGTAAAATTTTCCACTGAACCAGTCTTTTTTAAGGTAGATTAGGGACTTAAATGAACAGATGCAAGGTGACAGTACGTACACATAAACATTCATACTGTTCAGAGGCAGGGTTCGTGGTTGCATGGGTTGCTGGGTTAAGTCTCACTGTTCACATGCTGGTCGCGCTACCAATCACTCATCTCCTGCAACATCCCTTTCAGTTCCCTAACCCTGAGATGCCTTCTCGGAATTTCATCCTCGTCTTTCTTGGTCCGCTCTGAGTTCTCCCTTCCACGTTCAGAGTTTTGCAACGCGTCACCCAATTACCAATTACACTAACACATTATCCTCATATGCCCAAAACATTTCAGCTAACACCATTTTTACTCAAACTTGGCCCAAAATTTGCTATCTTTACATCGTGAATGCTGAGCTGCAACAGTAGATTAACACTAGAATATGATGCTAGTCACGAAGAAGTGCTATGGACATGATGTAGAGCAAAAATAGTGTCTTTTTCTGCCAAGCTGCAAAAGGACGAAAATCTGGGCTACGTGAAAGTAAAAACAGCATATCAGTGTGCAGAGACCCTTTAATACACGCAGCAGCTACCAATGATGACTCCCCATTCAATGCACGATGCTCTGTCTGTGTGTGTGGTGTTGTGCATCCTTCTTATCATTCTCACCTCGGCACCCTCCTATGTATGGACAGCGTTATCATTCTTAGACATGACGCAACTTCCCGTCCATTCATGATGTCAAAGGCAACAGTTCCCTTAATAATTTCCAACCACTTCTGACTCATTTGGAACAACTTGTGCACCAGCATCACAAGTAGGCTATATCATTCAAGCGGCAGAATTCGTCGACACACATCAGAACAGTTTTCCAACGGTAATTTCTTGCAACCATGGCTGCACTACACCATCTCCCTTGCCTATACCACAATCATAATGGGTTACATCTTACGACCTACCGTTCACATCACAACATCACTTAAGCGAGGTAACTCTCAGAAAAGCACAGCCGGAACTGATTTATATATAATGCAGTCTGATGTACTTAACTATATGGTATTTTGGCTAGACACACTATATAGATTTCAGTTTTAATATACCCGTACATGTATAGATATGCAAAAGCTAAACATACATGCAAAATACATAACATTCTCTCCCTCTCTCTCTCTCTCTCTCATCGGAAGTGATAAAAATAGTGAAGGAAGGGAAATGAGTCTTGACACCTCCTCCTCTTTCCCCTCCCCCCTCTCCTGCCCTCTCACCTCTCATTCCCTTCTCCTCTCTCCTCCTTTCCTCCTCCATCTTAACCTCTTCTCTCTCCTTTCCCTCCTCCCCTTATCCTTACCCTCTCCTCTCCATCTTTCCTCTTTCACCCCTCCATTCTGTCCTCTCCTCTCTCCTTCCAGCTCTCTTCCCTCTCCTTCCCCTCTTCCCTTCCCCTTTCCTCGCATCTCCCCTTCCCCTCCGTCCCCCCTCCCCACCAGAATTTCCTTTTCATTCGGACAAAGACGAGAGAACGAATATTGGAAGGACACAAGGCAAGAGGTGAAAAAAAGGAGAAAATCATATATATAAATTTCCCGAATGTTAAGAGCACAGAGTAGAGGAAGCCATGTACTAACAAAAAGCGTTCCTAATTGAAGACAGCTTTAATTTGCGCTTTACAATAGGCAATTATGTAGTAAGAGTTATGGGCCATCCCACAAGTAACTGAGGCACCTGCACGCCCAGCTTCCAATATGCCCTCCATCATCTACTAACACCAAGCATCAAAAAATAAATAAATAAATAAATAAACAAATTAATAAAAATGTTTAAAAAAGGCATATATTTTTGTGAATTAGAGGAAAAAGTTTATTCCCCACCCACTAACAACACCTTAAGTTATGGTGAATCAAGTAAAAAAAAACATCTCAAGTTATGGTGAAAAAAACACCTTGAGTTACGGTGAATCAAGTAAAAAAAAAAAACTTCAAGTTATGGTGAATCAAATAACAAAAAAAAACACCTTAAGTTATGGTGAATCAAGTACCAAAAACACCTTAAGTTATGGTGAATCAAATATAAAAACACCTTAGTTATGACGAGTCAAATATAAAGAGAACACCTTAAGTTATGTTGCATTGAAAAAAAACACCTTTAGTTATGGTCAATCAGATATAAAAACCCCTTAAGTTATGGCGAATCAAATAAAAAGGCAAACACACTACAAGTCAAGCATAAGAACACGTAAGTTATGGCAAATTGAGGAAAAATATTAATCAGCAGGTACGCACAATAACCCGTAAGTTACAGTAAATCAAATAAATAACAGATTCACTAAGCACCAGACACGAACACAGCAGGTAAAAAAAAAAAAATACCACGCACTCCAGCAAGTCAGAGTTAATTAAAAGAAAAAGAAAATATCGCAAATCAACCACACGATCGAAAAAAAAAAGTTATTCATCACTTAAACGCAAAAACATCGTACGTAATAATGAATGATACTGAATAACATGATCACTGTGCATCATATACATCAAAAGAAAAAAATTATTCACCACACATCAAACACAAAAACACTGTAACTTTAAAATGGATTCGCCTTAACAAATCACTATGCATCGAAATCATAAAAAACACACACACACAAAACATCCTAAGTCGTAGTGAATCCAATCAAAAACAAAGTTCATTATTTATCAAGAAAGAGCAAAAACAAAAACAGTGTACATTATAGTGAATCAAAAAATAAATAAATAAAACACAGTAAGTAATATAGAATCCAGTAAGACAAACACAGTCGCTACTCATCGAACATAAAACAAAAACGCATCAAACACAAAACACAGTAAGTTATAGTGAATCAAATAAATGACTTAATAAGCTTACCCGGGAGTCCAATGGGAGGCACCTGCACAGGACCGCCGAAGTGCAAGCTGCGGCAGGAGGATGGGTGGTGGAAGGCTGCAAGGGAGAGAAAGAAAGAGGTGTTGGTTAATAGAGTTGCTTCGTGTGTGTGTGTGTGTGTGTGTGTGTGTGTGTGTGTGTGTGTGTGTGTGTGTGTGTGTGTGTGTGTGTGTGTGTGTGTGTGTGTGTGTGTGTGTGTGTGTGTGTGTGTGTGTGTGTGTGTGTGTGTGTGTGTGTGTGTGTGTGTGTGTGTGTGTGTGTGTGTGTGTCAATTAAGACCTTCCTAGTGTAAGCATTCGTGTTTTTTGGTATGTGTGTTTCTGTTTGCTTTTGTGTTTGCGTGTCGGTCTGCAAGAATGTATACGCTTAAGTGTGTATTCTTAGCGTCTGTGTATAGATGTATATATGTATGTATGCAGTATGTACCCAGGAAGTAAACTCATCAACGTAGGAATGCATACGAGCACCCAGACACCCCGCCTCCTCAACCATCCAACCAAAGACGCATCTCCTACATCATACTCTCAGACAGGTCATACCCCCATCCAATTAAACACAGCATAATAAGCCGCTCTACTACATCGCAATGGCCTCCTAGATCACACCCACCCATTATTTAGATTAGCCTAGTGCGTGTGTGAAGCAAGCAAGGGATGAACGTGGCCTTAGGTGGAAGTTGGGGTGGTTTTAGTCTTTATTAGTATATGTGATGAGAGATTGATGGCTGGGTTTGTGTGGGGGTTTGGTATTCTCTCTCTCTCTCTCTCTCTCTCTCTAATCTCACAACCCAAACCCTCTCACCTACCGCCAAACACCTATAACACCTGTCATTAACCCTTTCACTACGACTTTTATTTTATTTTCTTGTCTGACCACTCCGAGCCAGTAATCTTTATCTTACGACTGATCGCTTGTAGTGAATG
Source organism: Coenobita brevimanus (assembly GCF_032717465.1). Taxonomy (NCBI): domain Eukaryota; kingdom Metazoa; phylum Arthropoda; class Malacostraca; order Decapoda; family Coenobitidae; genus Coenobita; species Coenobita brevimanus. The sequence continues at coordinate 6,139,174 of NC_136977.1, read as the reverse complement.
GCTTAGAAATAGTCTCCTTTATTTACTTCACTTTGATGATGATGATGATGATGATGACGATATTCATTATTCTTATTCTTTTTCTTATTTTTATTATTATTATTATTATTATTATTATTATTTTGTTCTTTCATCCCTTCACCCAAGATTTTTTTTCTAATTAGGATGGGTCTCGCAGCAAACAGGCTGAAAATAGTCATGATAATGATGATGATGATGATGATGATGATGATGACCTCCCTTCCTCAGACAATACCATTTTTCTATGCATATGATGGATCTCTCGTAGTGAAGGGTCTAAGCCAATTACTTTAAACTTACAATGTGTTCCATCTGACTTGCTTCACTACCTAATTGTTTTTTTTTTTTCCCCTCTTCACAGGTAAATATGGCCCCTGGGGAAGTCAAGTGTGGAGTACAGGTGCAAGGAAAGGTAGAGCGAAGTGGACTCAGGTGAAAGGTTAGTGGATGAAAGGGTGGAGTGAATGGGGTTGAGGAGAGGTGTGGGGAGGAAGTGGGCTACAGGCGGAATTGTGGATTATTTAGGTATGGGAATTGGATGGGGAGGAGACAGAGATTGGAGACAAAGATTAAGTGGAGCACAAGGAGGTAGGTCAAGGATGTATGATGGAGGACAGGAAGAGTTAAAAGAGTAAAATGAAGTAAAAAGGATTCAAGAGTAAAGCACATGAAGATAAACGCAGAGTAAGAGGAAAGCAAAACAAGAGTAGAGACGAATAGGAGATAGAGGAGAGAAAGAGGAAAGAGTAAGAGTGTCGGTGGAAAAGAAAGCTGGAGAGGAAAAGAGAGTAGCAGGAGAGAGCCGAGGCCAAGAAGAGAGTGGTTTATTGGGGGGAACCAGTTAAGTCCCAGATGACTGATGCTACAGGTTGTGTGTGTGTGTGTGTGTGTGTGTGTGTGTGTGTGTGTGTGTGTGTGTGTGTGTGTGTGTGTGTGTGTGTGTGTGTGTGTGTGTGTGTGTGTGTGTGTGTGTGTGTGTGTGTGTGTGTGTGTGTGTGTGTGTGTGTGTGTGTGTGTGTGTGTGTGTGTGTGTGTGTGTGTGTGTGTGTGTGTGTGTGTGTGTGTGTGTGTGTGTGTGTGTGTGTGTGTGTGTGTGTGTGTGTGTGTGTGTGTGTGTGTGTGTGTGTGTGTGTGTGTGTGTGTGTGTGTGTGTGTGTGTGTGTGTGTGTGTGAGAGAGAGAGAGAGAGAGAGAGAGAGAGAGAGAGAGAGAAGGTGACGGGTGAGGGGAGGGGAGGGGAGAGACAGTGAGAAGGATTAGTGAGAAAACCTGACAGAGGGGAGAGATACTGGGAGTGATTGGCAAGGGGAGACAGGAGAGGGAATGGGGGAGAGACAGAAGAGGAGAGGGAATGGGTGAGAGAGAGTAAGAGGAGAGGGAATGGGGGAGAAAGAGTGAGAGGGGAGGGAATGGGGGAGAAAGAGTCAAAGGGAAGGAAATGGGAGAGAGAGAGTGAGAGGGGAGGGAATGGGAAGAGAGAGTGTGAGAGGGATCTGTAGAACGTTAGGGAGAGGAAAAGGAAAGGGACGGAGGGAGAAACAGGGAAAGGAGTAGGGAAAGAGAGAGAGGGAAGAGAAAAGAAGGGAGGAGAGAAGGATAGAAATATGCAAGATGAGGGAGTGAGAAAGGAAGAGAACAGGGTATGCGGATGAGGGAAGAAAGTAGAGAGGGGGAGAGAAGGGAAAGGGAGACAAAAGGAGAGGGCTTCGAAGGGGACATGGAAGAGAAAAAGGGGGTAGAGAAGGGGAGGGAACAGAGTCAGAAAGATGGAAGAAATGATAATGTAATGAGAGAGAGAGAGAGAGAGAGAGAGAGAGAGAGAGAATATGTGTGTGAGAGAGGTGGATTGGTGTGAGTAATGGCAGAGAAAGCGAGGCGGGTAAGGCAACAAGATACCAAACAGGACTTAGGAGTAACACAAACCACTACTAATTACCCACTGACTCCTGACGCGTAATATTAAGGAGAGAGAGGCACAGACAGACAATTACAGTGCTGGATATGTCACTGACGGGGAAAAACAAAATAAGAATGGGGGAATAACCTGGAGTCGAGAAAGCGTTGAGACAGTGGAGGAAATATAATGACTAAGGTGTGTGTGTGTGTGTGTGTGTGTGTGTGTGTGTGTGTGTGTGTGTGTGTGTGTGTGTGTGTGTGTGTGTGTGTGTGTGTGTGTGTGTGTGTGTTAGAGAGAGAATGTATGTATGTATGTATATGTATGTATGCATGTGTGTATGTATGTTTGTAAGCAAGAGAAAGCCCACCCACCCTTAACCTCTGCCACATCTGTTCCTGTCACCTGCCACGGTACACACACACACACACACACACACACACACACACACACACACACACACACACAGTAATATATTGTACAGTACGAATGTATGTATGCAGGTCTAGGGAAACACGTTCACCCTCTCCACCTCCCTCCACCCCATCCACCTCTGTTCCCACCAGTTCTCCACCAAGGCTTCCATCAAACTTTGCCTGTTAGCGGATCTCTCTCAAGTCACTCTCCTCCTCCTCCTCCTTCTACTGCTTCTTCCTCTTCTTCTTCTTCTTCTTCCTCTTCTTCTTCTTCTAATGATTCTCCTCTTCCTGGTGCTTCTTCTTATGTCAGTCTTGCCTTTCTCCCTCACTCCTTGTTTACTATTCTCATCATGTGTCTGTGGCTTTTATCTCTCTCTCTCTCTCTCTCTCTCTCTCTCTCTCTCTCTCGCTGACTCTCCCCCAGCTCCTCCTCCTCACCCCTCCTCGCTCTCCAACCATTCCTCCTCTCTCCCTTCCCCTCCACACCCTCTCTTCCCTCACCCCCAACATCTCCCCTCTTGCTCCTTGGCCCTATCACCTTCTGTGCTTTTATAGACAAGGGGAGGGACGAAACTTCACTCTTCCCAGCCTGCAAGTTCTCCCTAAGTGCGCACCTTCCTCCCAAAATTCGTCAAACTCCTTCCCAAAGTTGGTGAATATGTCGAACTGGAGAGAGACAGACTTTTCTATTTCAAGGCAGAGAGATGTGTGCAGCGGTCTTGTCCATTTCTGTGGCAGAGTGTACAGCCTGAGAAAAGGGAGAAGAAAAAGACATACAGAAAAGGGAGAAGAAAAATACATACAGAGAAGGGAGAAGAAAAAGATATGTTTAGATGGATATACAACTAAGTAGATGGATTGATGTGGATAAAGATACGCAGATATGTACGTTTATACACTGAGTGAGAGAGAGAGAGAGAGAGAGAGAGAGAGAGAGAGGATATTGGTAGACTTAATGATGGATGGGGCAATTTTTTCCATATCAAAGGAGAAATGTGTGTAGTTTATCTCCCGCAGCTTAAAGACAGGAAGAGTGGAAGAAGTGATTGGAGACTGAAAACGGGCGATTACTCTCTCTCTCTCTCTCTCTCTCTCTCTCTCTCTCACGGGAGGGATGTGTGAAGTCCATATTTTACAGTCAGAGAGAGAGAGAGAGAGAGAGAGAGAGAGAGAGAAAGAGAATGTGAGAAGTCGAATCCAAGAGAACGGTACTAGAAGAATGCATAATAAAAAAGTTAAATATGAGAAATCCATCAGTTGTATCCATGGATGTTGACCATGATGAAGGAGAGAGAAGGTTTTAGAAGACTCCCTGGTTTGTATAAGGAATGTGCGAAAACCAGGAGGGGAAGGAAGGATGGAAAGAAGGGGCAATAGGGTGACCTGATGATGCAGGAGAGAGAATGTATTGGGAGAGAGAAGGTACTGGCCGAAAACAGAAAGGCAGTGATGACTGAAGTCCATCATCTGTAGTCAAGGAAGGAAGGAAGGAAGAAGTTGGTACTGGAAGGAAGGAATGTAGGAAGGAGTTGGTATTGGAAGGAAAGAAGGAAGGAGTTGGTATTGGAAGGAAGGATGGTAGATCGGAGTTGGTATCAGAAGGAAGGTAGGTAGGTAGGAGTTGGTACAGGAAGAAAGGAAGGAAGGAAGGCAGCAAGGAGTTGGTTCTGGAAGGAAGCTAGGTAGGGAGGAGTTGGTACTGGAAGGAAGGTCGGAAAGAGTTGGTATTGGGGAGACCTGAAGATGGAAGAGAAGGAAGGTTCTTGATACGTCTGGCATCACACGAGTGGCCCGTCTGGGAGTGACCGTGAGATATGAGCCGTCCTTTGATCACGTATCGATAGAGCACAGAAATTACGACCTATTTTCCGGGAACTCTGGCAGTCAAAGGCATCAAAGCAGGTGGCATGGAGGGGGGACAGAGACATGGGGACGACGACAAAAAATATGGCGGAGAACTTACACGAACGATTATTTTTTCTTCAGCTTCACCTCGAGTTTAATGTAGACTAATAATCTTTTAACGCTACCCTACTTAAAATTTACCTGCAGAATGGTCTAAGGTACCAGATGGCAGTTTAAAGGAATAACTCACAAGAAGCCTTTGCATTATCTACAAATGCATGACCATATGGTAGTATACGCAGCGTCGTGTTACGGGTGATATCAGATTTGTGTCACCAGACTTGGAGGTATCGCTGATCATACAATACCTCGCAGATGCAGGCAATCCACTTCCACAAAGAAGACTTAAGGAGGCAGGAGATTTAGTAGACCCAGCACGACCTCCTACATCAGAGACAAGTCGGACAGTATCTGAGCGTGTTCCCTTTTTACGGGCGGGTGTATTGTGGCTCCTCCTGTCCTCTTGTCACTCGCTACCATCTACTCCACCAAAAGAGGGGCAGAGTGACCCATAAACCACCCAGGCAAGTGAAACCAACTCTAGTCCGAAGGGGAGACGAAGAGGATGGGGGTTAGTTAGATGGAGGATGGGTAACAGTGACTTGGGGAAGGCGAGGAGAGGGGAGGGGAAGGAGGAGATAGTGAGATGGATGAAGGAGAGACAGTGACTTGGGGAAGGAAGGTAGGGAAGATGAGTCTGGGAGGAGGGGAACTGTAAATCGCGGAGTGTGGGCAGGGGGGAGAGTCATGGAAAGAGGGTGTAGTGACGTGTTCCTTTATATCTGGGGAAGAAATGCGTCTCTGTTCTCTACGTGTATTTGTGTATGTGTGAGGAGCGGTACAGTAACTTGAAGGAGGGGGAACAATGACTCTAGGAAGGTGTGTGTGCGTGGGGGTGGGTATGGGGACAGCGACGTGTTCCTGGATATCGGGGGAAATGTGGCGTCTCGGGGGAGGGGAGGGGAGGTAGGGGGAGAAGCTGGGTGGGGGAGGGGGACGCTCACCTGCTCCACACTCGTAAAAAACGGGAGATAAGGCGCCCGGCGAGGTCTCCATTGTCCCCAGCTACGAATTTGGCGGAAGGGGTCGAGTTGGGAAGGAAGGAAGGAGGGAAAGCGCTGGGTGGGCGGCTGGACAGTGAGGACATAGAATGGAAAGGAGGGGAAAAAATGAGGACAGAGGTGAGGGAAAGGAATAAATGAGGGACGAGAAAGGCCAGGGAAATTTGGGGAAACGAGGATGGGGGAACAAAAAGGATGAAGTTATGAATAAGGCGATGAAGTGTAAAAAGAAAGCGAGAAAAAACTCACCAAGATGTCAAGCTGGGAAAGAAAGGACCAGCTACAGCGGTGGAACGGAACAGATGGTGGAACAGGTGGTGGCAGAACAGAACAGGTAATACAACAGAGCTGACTGGGGCGCGACGGTGTGAGAAGAATAGAAATGATGGCGAACTCATGTTACTGTGTTGGAAAGGCATCTAAAGCAAAAATGAAAATGAAAAGAAACTAAACAAGAGGTGAAGTTGGGAAGCAGAGGGAAGAGGATGGAAAAGGACATTATCCGTTTTATTCTAACTCGGCCTAAAACTGCCATCTCCCCATCTTCACTGCTGGGTCTTAACCATAGATTAAAACTGGAAAATGATATCAGTCATGAAGAAGTGCTATGGAAATATTGTAGAGCCACGCTAGTCTTATTCTGCCACTTAGCTACATGAAATACGCTACAATAAGACGAAAATCTGGGCCAAGTTAAGGCGAAACAACATCAGTAACAATGAACTCGGCGTATTGCGAATATCTGGAGAAGGAGGGATGGAAGAGCATGAGACAAACGAGGAAAATAAAAGCTAAAAAACACAAAGCAAGCGACCGTGTAAGGAGGCAAGGGGGAAGGGGAGTCAGGGTGGGACAGGACTATGAATGGCAATGTCAAGGAAGAGTAAAGTCTGAAGGAAGTGTGATAGATAAAGAAGGAATAGTAAAAAAAATAACGAGACATAGCTAGTGTGTGTGAGAGAGAGAGAGAGGGGGGGGGATGATGGAACGGGTCTAGAAACATGTGCGAGCTCTGGATGCTGCAAAAATCTACATGATGGAGATGAAAGGAGAAAAAAGGGAAGAAAAAGAGAGAGACAAAAAAATGGGAAACGGGACTGTGTAGGTTAACTGTGCGTGTGTGTGGGGTTTGGGGTAAGACACGGGAGAAACAGAAAAAAACAGACAGAAATAACAGCAAATTCCGGGTACTGTGTAAGATATCTGACAGAGGAGGGGAGAGAGAGAGAGAGAGAGAGAAACTGGATGAGACAGGGTTCATCTCTTCAATACCCTGACGCCTTCAATCCCTAATCATGGTCTCCGAAGAAGCCATTTCCTCTGCATCTTGGTTATATTCCACAGTTATAAAAAAAATTAATAAACTTACATATAAGCCTTCCAGTCCAAAATGTCTCTCCTAAGCTGAAAGTATCGTCTCCAAGTAACAAAATATTGAGGACAAGACAGTAGCGAAGGAGTTAACAATGACAAGAAGACGTGGGATGATGTCTTGGGGTTGTGATAGGTTCTTATGGAGGGCAGACAGGGTAAGGAAGGTTGTAGGGGACGATACTTTGAGACGGGACACTTAGATGGTGGTCATGATGGCAGAGGGGGGGAAAAATGTGTGTGTGTGTGTGTGTGTGTGTGTGTGTGTGTGTGTGTGTGTGTGTGTGTGTGTGTGTGTGTGTGTGTGTGTGTGTGTGTGTGTGTGTGTGTGTGTGTGTGTGTGTGTGTGTGTGTGTGTGTGTGTGTGTGTGTGTGTGTGTGTGTGTGTGTGTGTGTGTGTGTGTGTGTGTGTGTGAGAGAGAGAGTACGTTCATGAATTGTAAGACTTACTGAGTTACTAAAGTGTTCAAAGTCTCTGAAGGGAAAAAACCATGTACACTGTTAACATGTGTTCCATTTTGCAATGTCAGGTATTGCTTCAGGTATCCGCTATGGAAGGTGAATGTCGTAAATATTTAGAAACAAAGTTGCAACCCTTCAAGCATATTCTTCAGTCTTATTCAGCCATCTTACTCTCAGTCTGCCTCTTCTCCCTCCTTCATACCTCAGTAACACCAACAGAAGCGGTTGACCCCTTCAATCCGATGACGTCTTTGGTTATTCTTGTTACCTCCAGACGATTTTGCTCAACTTGGGGGCACCTTTTTTACTGAAGGGTTGTCAAAATTACAACTGTACTAGACTGAATAAATTCGTCTTTAAATTGCACGAATAAAGTAAAAACATCAGACTGAAGGGGTTAATTATTTATTGGTGCTAAGAGGAATAAAGGAAGTAGCTGTGCAAGTAGGTGGAGAGGTAGACTGAGAATGGAGTGCAATAGAAGACAACACATTCAGGAAAGCATACAGCAACACACAGCCACTAATGGGATTCCAGCTGTATTGTTGTCTGCTTTCCTGTGTACTCCTTTGTATTAGCTTTGTACTGTTTGCTTTCCTATGTACTCCTTTGTATGGTACTTCACTCTCAGTCTACCTCCACTCCTACCTGCCCCTTTAACATATAATATCTATTTTATTACCCAAGGGCCACACAGGTATATATAATTAACCTTTTGTGTACCAAGGACATGAAAGCTTGACCGCCCCCCCCCCACTCCCCCTCTTCGTCCATCCCCCCACCCTCTTTGCCTGCCTCTTTCCCGGGCTTCCTCTCCTCCCACCCACCCATTCTCCCGAGCACCCATATAATAAACTCTTTTGTGCTGGGAGAGTGGTGATGATACAGAGGAGATGGACACTTTACTCCCCCTCCTCCCCTCCCCACCCCCCGTTTCCCCCCTTGACCCCTCTCCCCAGCTCCCCACTCCCCCATCTTACTCTCTTTTCCCCCGCCCCATCCTCCTCCTCCTCCTCTCTTCCTCAATCCCCCTCCCCCTCGCCTCCTCAATAACCCTCTCCTTAGTCCCTCCCCCTTCCCCCCCCTCAATCCCCCTCCCTTCTCCCTCAACCTCTCTACCTCATCCCTCCGACCCAACAACTGTGCCTATTGGTCGGGTCGGTTCCATCTCCTGCACCGAAGTCAAATGCACTGAGGCGAGACATTTACTGCCGTCTGGAGGTAGTAGGAGGAAAATAAAGTATCATAGCTAAGAATAAATTAATTAACCTGTGCTGGGATAAAAGAAGTAAGAGTCGTGCATGGTGATCAGGCGTTGCTAGTGTGTGTGTGTGTGTGTGTGTGTGTGTGTGTGTGTGTGTGTGTGTGTGTGTGTGTGTGTGTGTGTGTGTGTGTGTGTGTGTGTGTGTGTGTGTGTGAGAGAGAGAGAGAGAGAGAGAGAGAGAGAGAGAGAGAGAGAGAGAGAGAGAGAGAGAGTTCCCTCACTCATCTTACAGTTCAATCTCTCTCATGTTAGTTCCCATTCCTGTACTCACCTGCGAGACAAAGGTGGCTGCAGTGTGTCAGATTGAGCAATGTGTAAGTCTAATGCTTTCACAGAACATCCCTCCCTCTCTCCCTCCCTCCCTTAACCGTTCAACCCCTCCCTCACCGTCTGACCCCCAACTTTCCTTTGCCTGTCAGCTCTTTATATTGTCTGTTCTCTTCCTGTTGCATGCTTTCTCGGCTGCCTGTCTGTGTGCCTGCCTCCCTCCTTCCTAGCTTGCTTCAACTTGGCTGCCTAACTTCTACTTCCTCCTTCCCTGCCTGCTGCCTGCCTGCCTTCCTACTTCCTTGCTGCAACCTACTTACAAACTTACGTGCCTGCCTACCTGCCTACCTGCCTGCTTGCCTGAGTGTCAGAGATAAAATTAACCCCGTCTGACCTCGCCTGCCCTACAGGCTTCAGATACCAAGTACAAATATTACTGCCTGATTCCTCATATTAACCTTTCAACCCGCAGATCCACTTTTCATTTTAATCAAGCGTCAACAAGAGGGTTTTATTCAGCTTACCAGAATTTGATTGGTGTCAGATATAAGTTTAACCACTTTACAAACGTCCTTCCAAACCTGCGTAAAATCGTCTAGATGTACAAAGAATAAAAAAGAGGTCACCGAACTGAATGGGTTAAGAAACAATAGTTGTAAATGTGATGGCAAAATTAGGCTACTACTGTACACTTCAGCGACAGCAACTACTACTCTTAATTAGGAACAAAAACAAAAACATCTGCCGCGGCATTACTTTTTAAATAATAATTATTACTTAGTTGATGCTCCTGTCTTTAATATTAAAACACACACACACACACACACACACACACACACACACACACACACACACACACACACACACACACAGAGTTGAAAGGAGGGTGCCCCATGATGTATGAATGAGTGAGGGTACAGCACGTATGATGGGACAACTGACCCTCGCGACCAAACTTTCACCCAGCGGTCAGTATATATATAAATTAAAAACTACCATTTCCCAAAGGACTGTAGCATGGTCACCACCCAGCTACAGTACACTAACACACCTCTGTGAAAATTGCCATGATAAGTACTGATCATACAAGAACAGAGGATCCTCGAATTTGTATGGCTAGATCTCAAAATCGTTTATAAGGGGAAAAAAAAAAAAATGTGTCGGGAGATACTTGCCCAAGGAACAACAGTACTATTTATGAAGTGGTGAAGAAATACAGAAACAGCACCAGAGAAATGTTTGAAAGAAAGAAAGAAGAAAATGAGCAATTACTAGCCTGACCACTACGGTACTGATACTTGCTAAATAAATAAATATATAATTAGCCAATATACATACGTAGAATAAAAAACATCTGTGAAAAATAACCTGTAAAGTAAACCGCACTAACTTTGGGAAACAGGGGCGATGACAAGAAAGACGAAAAGCCTCCTCTATCAGTGAAAAATAACGATGATGGGGACGATAAAAATAACAACGAATTAAATAATGAAACAGAATACTGAAGGTTCACCAAAGGGCCTGTGTGAGTGTGTGTTGTCTCAGTCATCAGTAGCCATTATTAATTAGCATACAAATTACCTCCCTCACGCACCGCCGCCCAGCCAACATTTCAATTTGTACTCACCGTTTTCCCTCACTGAGATATTTTTTCACAGACAGGTGTGCAGGTGTGTGTCTGTGTGCCCTCTTGCATAATTACCCCTCTCTCTCTCTCTCTCTCTCTCTCTCTCTCTCTCTCTCTCTCTCTCTCCTCTCTCTCTCTCATTTTTACCATCACCATTACTATCATTTTTAACTTTCATCACTACCATCATCGTTCCCATTAATAATCTGTGCTGATATTTCTCGAGAGCCATTTTTTCCCGAAAGTGTGTGTGTGTGTGTGTGTGTGTGTGTGTGTGTGTGTGTGTGTGTGTGTGTGTGTGTGTGTGTGTGTGTGTGTGTGTGTGTGTGTGTGTGTGTGTGTGTGTGTGTGTGTGTGTGTGTGTGTGTGTGTGTGTGTGTGTGTGTGTGTGTGTGTGTGTGTGTGTGTGTGTGTGTGTGTGTGTGTGTGTGTGTGTGTGTGTGTGTGTGTGTGTGTGTGTGTGTGTGTGTGTGTGTGTGTGTGTGTGTGTGTGTGTGTGTGTGTGTGTGTGTGTGTGTGTGTGTGTGTGTGTGTGTGTGTGTGTGTGTGTGTGTGTGTGTGTGTGTGTGTGTGTGTGTGTGTGTGTGTGTGTGTGTGTGTGTGTGTGTGTGTGTGTGTGTGTGTGTGTGTGTGTGTGTGTGTGTGTGTGTGTGTGTGTGTGTGTGTGTGTGTGTGTGTGTGTGTGTGTGTGTGTGTGTGTGTGTGTGTGTGTGTGTGTGTGTGTGTGTGTTTTGCATAATTACTCGCCTCAACCCACGCTCCTCGGCCTCTGTTTCCCCTCAAAACATTCGCTTCCGGGTTCTTCACATGCCTCAGATCTCAAATTACACCTACCATCATCATCACCATCACTATCATCATCATCATCATCATCACTATAATCTTGATCAACATCACTATCATCATCACCATTTTCCTAAGCTTTTTCTTCAACTCAGATGGAGGAAATTGAACCAAGAAACAAGGAAATAAACAGTACGAACGTGGAAGAACTATCATCATGCTATCATTTTTTTTTTCTTTCAATTTTCAGTCTGCCTCGAATCTCAAATTTCACTCACCATACTTTTCTCGGTTAATTTTCTCTCTCATTTCCAGAGGTGAGAAAAACAGGAGGTGAATATTTGGTTACACGTGCTGGCATTCTTAGTGTACCTGAACTTACCTGCCCTACTCTCTCTCTCTCTCTCACCTTCCACCACCCTCTTCTCTCCGCCTGTTCTTCATCCCCTCAGCCACCTCCTCGTAAGCCGTCTTCCCTCCTCCCCAATTTTCTTGTCCTCCTTCCCCACCTGAGTTCCTTTCCTGCCTTCTCTCCCTTTCTTTCATGTCAACTCTTCATCCTTCCCCAACGTCTCTTGCCCCCACCCCTATCCCTTGCCTTTCCTGCCCCTCCCCCTCCCCTAATCCACTGCCTTTCCTCCCCCTCCCCCTCCATCTCCCTCATCGCAGCACGGACGTAAAAAGTGCAGCATCTTAATCAACCTGCGGTAACCTGGCCTACGATGACACTCCGCCCCCCAAAGTCTTCCCCCTCCCTTCGTTCCCCCTCTTCCCCACCCCCAGCATTCTCCCTCTCCCCCTATCCCCAACACTCTCCCCTTCCTCTACAGTATACCACTCTCCCCCTCCCCTATCCCTAGTACTACCCCCCTCTTATCTTCCCCCCCAATTTCACTGCCCTCCCCTCCCCTCCCCTCCCAAACTTCCTCGTCTCAAGCTTGTCATTACTTACCTGACTCTCCCCATTCCTCCCCACCCTCGCCATTAGTTCAACTCCCCCCGCCCCATCAAGCCCCTCTCACTCTCCCTTGCCATTTGCCCCTTTTCTTTCCTCTACCCATTTGCCCTCTCACTACTAACCTCTCTACCTTTCCCCTATCTCTGTTAACTCCCTACCCCTCTACACCTCCCTTTATAATTACATCCCTTTCTTCCTCTCTCTCTCTCTCTCTCTCTCTTTCTCTCTCTCTCTCTGACTTTTTCTTTCATCCTGCCCCCTGCCCCCTTCTCAGTTTTCAATATTCTAATCTCTCTCTCTCTCTCTCTCTCACCCCAAGCCTTCCTTACCTTCCCCCTCCCCACACCCAGTCACCCCCATCTCCATTTCATTCCCCTCCCCTCGTCAGTACCTTTCATACCCCCCTTCTCTTTTCTCCTCCCTCTCCCTCCCCTCCATTTCCCCCCGTCTCCCTTTCCTTCCCCTCACCATTTATCCCCCCTCTTCCTCTTCTTCACCCCTCTCCCTCCTCACCCCTCTCTTTTCCTTTTAACCCTCTCCTTCCCCCAACTCTCCCTCCTCCCCCTCCCCCACCTCCCATTCATTCACCTCTCTTTCTTCTCCTCCCCCTCCCCCCCTCCGCCATTTCATTTCCCCCCTGGTTTTAATTAAGAGTCCGTAATTAAGGTTGACTTTTCCTTTTGTCTTGTTAATCTCGTATTTTCCTTCTTCCGGGATAATCTTGAGCTAATACGCGATTTTTTCCCCGTTTTTTTACATTTATTATTCTGCGGCGAATTTGAGTGATTAGGTGTACATGCAGACATAGTTATAATATATTCAGATTACACACACACACACACACACACACACACACACACACACACGAGCGCTGTATGAATAAAATAAACACACACTATATAAAAAAAGTTACACACACACACACACACACACACACACACACACACACACTATAAAAAAAAAATACAATGCATTTGGTAGTCTTGAGCTAACACGCCTTTCTTCACATATTTTCCCCCCGCAATTCTGAGTGATTAAGCTCATAGACAAACACACCTGCATACGTATCTGAATATTACACACTAAAACTCTACAGCAAAAAGATACAACAAAACACATGAAAGTCTTCGGTTATTACACTATTACTACTCTACATTGTATAATTTAGGCGCAAATTTGTGAGATCGGGCACATATGAAGGCATGAGGGTGTATATATATGTATAAAATATAAACGCTACGCATATACAGGAGAGAGAGATTGCAAATACATCTCACAGGGTAACAAACTCTATGATCTTTTACGGGATATGAACCAAAATGAAGAGGATTACCGGAAGAAGGGGATTACTGATTCAATCTCCATATCAATCCCAACTCAGGTGAAAAGACATGACCGGCCCAATCACACTCTGGTCCAGTCAGTCTTAATTCCAAGTCTATTGCACGTTATTACACTCTCATTCCTGATTTCCACTTCCACTCCAGATTCTTTTCTCCACATTTCTAAATCTTCTCTTCTTTCTCATGCAGTTCCATCCATATTCCAAATATAATTCACTATTTATTAATGTATCTATTTAGTCTGTTAGTTATTTTTGGTTCCGACTATGGGTTTAGGCTTGACACTCCGTTCCCTAAGGTCCAGCAGTCCTCATACGTGTCACGCATGTCACAGAATTACCCTGATGGAGCCATTCTCAGTGCAGCATCATTCTTAATCTCTTTTAGCTCCATAACACCCAATTTCACCCCAATACCTAGATTCAAAGTTCCATTTCACAATGTAAAAATTCTAGGTCGCTCCATCTATTGCCTGTCTAAATTCCTGTTCCTCTTCACTTTTTTTCTATACCGATTTGTTCCTAGTTCCATAACACGCTATTTCACCTCGATATCTAAATTCCCAGGTCCATCTTACGCTTTTCAACCCCGTTACCTCAGAACGGGAACCTCGCTGCTTCCTTACGTGGGTTTTTTCTTCAGCTGAATAAAATCGCCCAGAGGTTGCCAGAACAGAGGCGTCATCAAAAGGAAAAAAATAGGACTTAATATTTCTGCTCTCTTCTAGTAATTTCCTGTTCCAATCAACCACGGGACCCATCTTCATTTTATTTTTGATGCTGTCAGACTTTTTTTCAGGTTTGGAGAGGTCTTTCTTGGTGAAGGGTTGGTGTTCTTCACTGAGTACACACACACACACACACACACACACACACACACACACACACACACACACACACACACACACACACACACACACACACACACACACAAATCCAGGAATCGCACTTTCCCTCAAAACTCGGGAGGGAGAAACCTGCTGCTGCTGTTGGGAGGAAAAGAAAAACAGACAGCGAAAAAAAAAAAAAAGAGAGAGAGAGAGAGAGAGAGAAGAAAAAAATAATGGCAGCCAACTTTTTCACTTTTGTTGACCGAAGTTTTATCTTGGCGGGAATGTGGAAGATTGCTGAAGTTGGTCTAATTTTCCCTAAGCATATTTTTTCCTTCCCACATTAACTTTTGGCAGTGATGTCGGGGGATCTCTCTCTAACTTTGTGACGAGAGAGAGAGAGAGAGAGAGAGAGAGAGACAGACAGACAGACAGACAGACAAGAGGGGGAGACTAACAATTTACTCTCCCTTTCTTCCACCTTCACCAAGTTTATCGATAACACAGCTCATTACTCACCAATTACCATCGCCGTAATCACCTCAACAACCCCCAGTCGTGCCCACAGGTTAACTTATCTCCTCACATTATCAATCTTGGTTCATCTACCTTCTCTTCTGTTTTATTTCTCGTCCCTCCTTCCCTATCATATATTCTTTTTCGTCCGTATCAAGTTAGTCTCAACCCATCATCTTACTGTTTCTTCTGCTTGATTTCTCCTATCCTAATTTTCTTCTTTTGCTTCGTTTATCTTCATCCAATATTTTTCTGTTGCTTTTCTTCATCACACACACACACACACACACACACACACACACACACACACACACACACACACACACACCTTTCCTCTAGTAGCTATTCTCTTGCAACACGTCCGTTCCCTCACTCCGGATCATACACTTGTTTCTGCCCATTTTATGCTAGTTTCCTACCCTTACCTACCTTTTTTCTCCATATTCTCCTGATTTACCTTTTCTTGTTTCATTTCTTCCCCCTTACTCCATATTACACATTCTTCTGTATTTAGTTAATCTCTTACTCTCTCACACTCCACACTATTCTAAAAAATCTGTGCTAAACTCAACAATTTTTTATCCATTCTCAAATCCCCGCAAGCTAATGGATTTAATGTATATACTCAAACTTTTATCACCATACTCCAGTGAATATAATTAAAACCTGAATTGGTATGATCTTCAGCTTCCTCCCCTTGGTCTCAACTCCCTCGTCCCTCTATACCACATCAATGGCTGTATTATTAACCTGTTCAAAACGGTGACTCTTTTTTCTTTTTTCGTTACCTCCAGCCGATTTTATTTACTTTGGGGATTTTTTTTTTTATTGTAAAGGGATTAATGAAGGATATATCCAACCCCTCCCCCCCCCATTTGAAAATGTGAACTTCTAACCCCTATAATTTGAGAAGGTGGATAATACAAGCACTTTCAAAACGAACGAAATAATGAGAGAGAGAGAGAGAGAGAGAGAGAGAGAGTGAGAGAGACGCATATTCATTCACCTGAGGAAAAAAAAAATGGCGGTCACAGAGCTTTCAAAACTATCCGGATAAACACGTTGGTTGCTCTGGACTCCCCTTACGTATTTCATTTGTACTCACCCAAGTATTTTATTTGGATTCACTCTGGTGTTTCATTTGGACTCACCCACGTATTTCATTTGAACTCACCCAGAAACTTCATTTGGACTCACCCAGGTATGTCATTTGAACTCACGCAGGCATGTCATTAGAACTCACCCACGTGTTTCATTTGCACTCACTCAGGTATTTCATTTGGAGTTCCATGTATTTCATTTGGACTCACCCAGGTATTTCATTACAACCAGGTACATCATTTGAATTCACCCACGTATTTCATTTGGACTCGCCAGGTATTTCATTCAGGCTAATATCATACCCTTCTAAATTCTGTGCTTCTTCTTCCTATCTTCCCCTGAGGCAGCACCAACACCCTCACCCTTCCATTACCCCGTGATCACCCAACCAGCCACTGCCCAACCATCTCTCTTTCTGGGGGCAATTTGGGGTGGGGGAACTTGTCTGGGGGGAAGGGGAAATTGTCTGGGGAAGGGGAAATTGTGTGGGGGAAGAGGGAAATTGTCTGAGGGTGGGGGAAACTGTTTAGAAGAAAGGGAAATGGTCTGGGGTAAGGGTGGAGCAGCAGATGTATTCTTGGGGCAACATGGAGGGGAGATTGTAATTTGGGGGGAGGGGGGGTTATCGGGGGTGGGGGATCGGGGGGAGGTGGGATGTGTAGGCGTAATCTGAGGAAGGAAGAAAGGCAAAAGGTAGGAGCAATATGGGGAGGGAGAGGGGGGGAGGGGCAATTTTGGGGAGAGGAGAGGGGGAAGGGTAATTTTGGGTAGGGTTTGTGAAAGTAACATTTAGGGTTAGGAAAGGGCAAGGGGAAAGGGGAAGGAGAAAGTGTAATCGGGGAATGAGGGTGGGGGGAGGCAATCATTGGGTAGGGGTGCGGGTAGGCAGAGGTATTATCTAAAACAGGAGGTGGGGGGAGGAGGCAGTATGGGAGGGGAAGACGAGGGGAGAAAAATTTGGAGTAAGGAGAAGATGAAGGGAAATCTTGGGTTAGGGGAAGAAAAGGGGAAGGAAATTTTGGGTAAGGGATGAGGGGTGGAAGGGTAACGAAAGGAGAGGGGTAACCAAGGGGGTGGAGGTGGTAATCTGGTGAGGGGAGGGGCAAGGGGAGAGAGGAGGGGTTACCCGAGGAGGAGGGGTAACCAAGGGGGGTGGGGGTGTAATCCGGTGAGGGGGAGGGGAGGGGGAGTTAAAATTACAGATCTGGTCATGCAGTGAGAGCCTCCTGGTGAATGAGGTTGCCACTCACACCACTACGGCCATTATTCTCTCCCTCTCTCTCTCTCCACTCCTTCCTCTCCTCATTTCTTTTCATTTTCTTTTCTACTCTTCCCTCTTCTTCCATTTTTTTTCTACTTCTCTCCTTTCTCTTTCGTCTGTTTCCCTATTTCTTTTCTCAGCTTCCCACTCTTCACAATTATCCAACCATTCCTGCTGCTTTCGAACACTTTATCACTTTTCCTGCTTTAAAAATTCACTTTATTTTCCTCAGTATTCTTCTTGTATCTCTGTTCGCCGTTTATTTCCTCGGAGTTTCCTCTTTCAGCCTGTTCTTCACTCCATTTATTTCCACTCCCCTCTTTTATACTTTTTCATGTTTTTCCAGTTTTCCTACTTTTTATTCTTGTTATTTCCAGTCTTTACCGTGTTACCCTGTTTTTCTACACCTTCCTCTGTTGCTTTGTTCTTCCTTTTTCTCTTTTTTCCCCCTTGTCTAATCAAACCTTTTTCATATTCCCAGTCTTTCCTCAATCCACACTTTTTCCATTTTTTTTCCATTCTTTTTTCCCTCTTTGCTTTTTCTTGTATATTTTCCCCATTTCTTTTTGTCCCAGTTTTCCTATGTGGATCTACGTCTTCACACACCTTTACTCTTTTACTATATTTCCCCTTCTTCACCTTCTGCATTTCTTTTTCACCCTTTTTCCTTTCCCCTCCTCCTTCACTCTCCCCTCCTCGTCTCTCCTTCATCCTCTTTCTTCCTCTTCTACCATTCCTACTCCTTCACTAGCCTTCTTTTCGCCCTTCTTCCTCCTCCACCCAGTTTCCCTCCCTTCTCTCCTCTTCCTTCGGCTTCCACCCTGTTTTCCCTCCCCTTGCCTCCTTTTCTTCCTCTCCTACCCGTCTCTTCCTCCTCTCCTTTTACCCCTCCTTCATCCACTGCATCTTTCCCCTCTTCTATTCCTTTATTCTTTTCCCTACTTTTTACCTCCTTTACCCAGCATATTTTCCTTCTTTTATCGTTTCTTTTTCAATCACTTCTCTTCCTCCTCTCCTCTCCATTTCTCGTTTTATTATCCAATTCTTCCCACTTTCACCATTATTACATCTTTCGTTTTTTTTCTTTCAGCCACTTTCCTTCTTCCTCTTCTTCCTTAAGCTAGAGTTTTTATCCTTCCTCCTCTATCCTTTTCACCTTCCTCTCCCCACTTTCTCCGTCCATCACCTGTCTTCATCTCTTTTCCTCCTCCTTCACCAATATTTTCTCCTATATTACTGTTTTCCTCCTCCTCTTTTCTCTTTTCTTTCCCTCCTCCTTTACCAAATTTTTCCTCCTCACCTCTCCTTCCGGCCCACTCCCTTTCTTCCCTCCTTCACGTATCTTCCTCCACTTTTTCTTCGTCTCCTTCACATGTCTTCCACTCTTTTCTTTGGGCCATCCGTCTAGCTATCTATGAGCGCATCTGGCTGCTGTCTGGTATGCGGTGAGGTGTGGTGTAATTTACTCTAGTTATCCCTGTCATTAACCATCTTCCCCACTATCCATCTTTTGCACGGGAGCTGAATTCATCGCGTTTGTGCCCCTCTTCTCTCTCTCTCTCTCTCTCTCTCTCTCTCTCTCTCTCTCTCTCTCTCTCTCTCTCCTGTTTTTTATGCCGTCGAGTAACTAGGTCTATCTATCACATGGGAGGAGAATTTATTGTGCCACTCTCTCTCTCTCTCTCCCTCTCTCTCTCTCTCTCTCTCTCTCTCTCTCTCTCTCTCTCTCTCTCTCTCTCTCTCTCTCTCCACTTGCCTTCCTACCTACCTACCTACCTACCCATCTATCTATGTCTGTTTGTCTATCTACCTATATACTCCAACCATAGACAAGAGTTCACTTTCTTGGCACATCTCCCATCATTCATCCTGTATCAAATTAACTGTTGGGTAGAAGGCAAAAATAAAACTCATCCCTATATTCCCACAGGTAATATGTTCGTTCAGGTTAATCACCATGACGTTCAGGTGTAGGACCGGAGCTTTCCACTAGGGAGACAAAAGCTACAGGGAATGGGCATCGTGTATGAAGAAGACCCGAATTGCACCTGTTCAGTTACCCTGTCAGGACCTCTAACCCAAACCTTCGGAATTATGAAATGAAACAGACGGTCAAACAGCCAAGCTAAGTTCCTGCTGGAGTAACAGTGTCAAAATCCAGGGACACATTACTATTCAACTCACCTACACATTTAACTAGAGAGACAATCCATGTAATAATGATGATGTTTTCTGCATATTTTCGTCGGGGTTCAGGCACTGCAATATTTGTCGCATCTGACATAGCACACGAAGGATAAAAGATTTCACACTAAGTCGTACTTCCCGGACTGACGGTAGGCTTCACCCTTCTCCGTACGGCCTCCACCCATCGATCCCTCTGTAAATCATTAACTCAGACTAAGGAGGGGAGGCACGGAAGTTCTGTCGGGAAAGATAAGAAAGTTTTAGCCCCGTACCAGTGAAAATGAAGCTGCACGTCTGGTTAATTAGATTTCTTCTGAACGTCCCAGCAATTTAAAGTTTTTTTCATTATCGATTTTCCCGTGAGCTGACTGAGGGCCTGGATGCGTGGATGAATGGCGAGGATAGAGAGGGTGTTGTAGGCCTGTATGGGGAAGAAAGACGGGGTGTAGATGGTCTGTGTAGGTGTAGGGTGTTATTCCTTCTGCTGCTGTTGGTACTCTTGGGTGACTCTCTCAGGCTAGGGACAGACGATTTCATTCGGCTGTGAAAAGACACGTCGGTCAGGGGCTTTACAATGGATTCGAGTAGCCTATTTGCTGGTATTGATGTACTGGGTAATATTGACGTACTGGGTAGTTTTGATGTACTAGGCAATGTTAATGTACTAGGCAATATTGATGTACTGGGAAACTTTGATGTACTGGGCAATTTTGATGTACTGGGCAATATTGATGTACTGGGCAATTTTGGGGTACTGGGCAATTTTGATGTACTGGGCACTTTTGGTGTACTGGGCAATTTCGATGTACTGAGGATTTTTTATTTACTTGGTATTTTGATGTACTGGGCAATATTGATGTACTGGGCAATTTTATTTATGCGAAAACCAGATCATTTTATCATGAAAGAAAAAAAAAATTGCTAACAGTCAAACGAGAAGAAAGGAAATGTATGCTGGAAGGAAAAAAAAAAAAAGCACAATACACAGGGAAAGAGACAATGTAAAAAAAGGATGAAAAAAAAGAATGGGGGGTATGCCAGGGAAAGTTTATATATATACACTGAGAAAGGAAGGAATTGGTGTGTTGCGTCTGAGAGAGAGAGAGAGAGAGAGAGAGAGAGAGAGAGAGAGAGAGAGAGAGAGAGAGAGAGAGAGAGAGGGAATTTTATGCCAGAACGAGAGCACAGAAAGAGTGAATGAATATATATAAAGAGAAGTGAGAAAGAAAAAGTAAGGAAAACAATGTGGTACTCTTAAACGGATATACGAAGAAATAAGTGAAGAAGAGTATACAGGGAGAAGACAGCGAGAGGGAGAATACTATAAGAGGGGTATACGGGCAGGAAGAAGGGGGTGGTATGCTTTCAAGTGGGTATACAGCTGGTCTGAGAGGTGGATGATGTAGGAGGAAGGGGAAGTATACGAAAAGGAAGGGAAGGAGCAGAGAAAATGGAAGATCTAGTTAAATATATGGCATAAAATAAAGGGAAGGGGATGAAAACTGGCGACTGTTAGATTGAACGAGGCAGAGGGGAGAGAGAAGGACAGAGGGAAGATAGACACAGATGGAGAAGACGGACAGACAGACAGATGACAGAGATATTGATAGATAGATATAGAGAGGACGGCTAGGTAGATAATGGCTTGAGAGATACATACTGGCATTATTGAGGAAAAACTAAATCAGAATGGAAGAAGTGAGGAGGAGGAGGAGGAGGAAGGAAAGAAGAAAAAACGAACCAAATGGAGGAAAGAGGACATGACAGGAAGAGAGTGATTCAGAAGAGGAATGAGAGGATGGGGAAGAGGGTCGAACAGCCGTTCAGGAAGCAAGAGGGGAGGGAGAGAGGGAGAAAGGAAGGGAAGGAAGAAACGAAGAAAGAGGGAGAAAAGTAGGCAGGGAAGGGCAGAAAGTGAACATGAAGAGGGAATGAGGAAAAGACGAAAGAAAGAGGAAGGGAGGGTGGAAGGAATGGAAGGCCGGAAGGAAGGAGTCAATGAGGAAAGGAGGAAAGAAAAGAGGGAGGGTAAGAGGGACAGAGAGGGGGAGGAAGACAACGATAAGAGAAGTGAAAGAATTAAGGGAAAGAGGACAAATGAAAATAAGCAACGACAAGAAGGAAGGGAAAAATGGTGAACAGAAAAAAGGTTATGGGAGAAGAAAGTAGAGGGAGAGACAGAATTGTGAAAGACAGAGGAAGAAAATGACACAAGGAGGCAGGAAGAAAAAAAAAGCAGAGAGGAAGAGAAGATTAAGGGTAAAAATAGCGAAAACGAAGTGACAGAAGAGAAAAAGAAAACATGAGCTATAATGAGCTTGTTTATATGACGGAAATGGAACTCTGCTCAAACTTGAAAACAATGAAAACACAGCAGTAGATATAGTGGTTTTTAGAGGTTGTTTGTTAAAGAGAAAACTGGCGACGGTATCTAATTCACTGAAGATAAAGACAGTAAAGCAAGTACTCCAAGTCGTGGGTGTGTGAAATTAGACGAACTATATTTATGACGTAGGAACGAATCTCCTTGGTAACTAGTCAAATCGACCCTCCAGTCTAACTGCACCTGGCCATCAACTAAGCAAAATGGAGTTAGGGATCTTCGTCAGGTCAGAAAAAAAGGAAAGGAAAGACACGCAGTTGTAAGATCCCTCCCCATCAAGATCGCTCTCCATCCCTCAATCTACCCTGTCACCACCAAAACATCCCTTCCACACCCCACTCCCACCTTGGTCTCATTAGTGGCAGGTATCAGGTGTCTGCTGTCTCTCTCTCTGTCTCAACACTCTATAAACACAGCCGCGGTGGGGGTTTCCTTAACGATGTTGTCACCGTCATAAGTTTTGGGCACAGAGGAAGTGTGAGGAGAGGAAGACCGAGACTGAAGAGAAAGACTGAGAGGAAGAGAAGGTAGGAGGGGATGGAGAGGGAGAATACATAAGATGTAGAATAAGACAAGGTAGAGAGAGAATGGTGAAAGAGACCTAATAAAGAGGAAGAAATGGAAGTACGCTGAGTGGGAGAATAAGGAGAGAGA
This sequence comes from Coenobita brevimanus, assembly GCF_032717465.1. NCBI lineage: Eukaryota > Metazoa > Arthropoda > Malacostraca > Decapoda > Coenobitidae > Coenobita > Coenobita brevimanus. Next base: position 6,116,869 of record NC_136977.1, on the reverse strand, counting down.
GAGAGAGAGAGAGAGAGAGAGAGAGTAGTCCATGAATGAGAAAACAGAGAAAAAAAGAGGCAGAGAGACAGAGACGAGAAACGAGTGGACTACAAATAACTCTGCCTATCCGTCCCTACCCCCTGCCACCACCACTTCTACTGTACATCCTCTCCTTAAACACCCGTCCACAGTCCCCCCTCATCCCCACCTTGCCTTCATTAGCACCAGGTATCAGGTATCAGGTGTCTATCTCTCTGTCTGTTCACCTCAACACTCAATAAACACAACCGTGGTAGGAGGGTGTGGGGAGAGGAAGACCAAGAGTACTGAGGAAGACCGGTGGGAAAAGATAATGGGAGTGTCGATAATGGAGGATGAATTAAAATGAGAGAGAGAGAGAGAGAGAGAGAGAGAGAGAGAGAGAGAGAGACGTGTGATGAGGAAGACCGAGAAAAAGGTGGAAGGATAAAGTGGGGAAAGAAAAACAGACAAAAAGACAACACTACCCAATGAAGTTGTAAATACTATCCCATCCTCCCCCTCCCTCCCCCCTTCCACCCCCACCACAACCTCCCCTTCAACACCTGTCCACAGCCCCTCCCTATGCCCACCTTGACCTCATTAGCACCAGGTAGGCTATCAGGTGTCAGATGTGTCTGTCTGTTTCATCACTTAATAAACACAGTCGTTGTGGAGATGACATTAATTCCTTCAATCCGATTACCAATTATTCACTTCCTCACTATCACCAGACGATTCTATTCATCCCCGGACCAACCTACAGTAGTGAATAAATGAGTGAAGGCTCTGTATAGTTTCTCTCGTTTACAAAGCTTCTGTAAAGGTGAAGAAAGTGGCCTAAAGGTAGCAATAACACCTACAAAATACGTAATCAGGGTAAAGTGGCAAACACAGTGCTCACCTGCATAAATCAGAGGGTGTGGTTGGTAAGGCAGCCTCCAGACGGGAAGAAAGGGGAAAGGTGAGAGAGAGAGAGAGAGAGAGAGAGAGAGAGAGAGAGAGACAGACAGACAGACAGACAGACAGACAGACAGACAGAAAAGTGGTGCAAGGATGAAAAAAATGAAAGCTAGCTGTATTAATTAAAGATTGTGTAGAAGAGTAAAAGAAAATTAAAGCAAGAAGGAAGAGAAAAGAGAATGAAAAAAGCTGCAAGCCAGAGGAAACAGAACAGAGATGGAAAGGTGAGAAGATGAGACAGCTGAAAATAATTAGAGGGTGCGAGGGAATGAAAGAAAATTAAAGCAAGGAGAGAGAGAGACAAGGAACGAGGAAGCTGGATGGGAGAGGGAGATGCAGGGTGGAGGTGAAGAGGTGAGGAAATGAGGAAACTTAATAGAATCTGGGAGTAATTAGAGGGTGTGAAGGCAGGTAAGTGAAGAGGAAGGGAAAGGTGCTGAAACAAAGAAAATGGGTGTGGAAAGTTGAAAGAGAGAGAGAGAGAGAGAGAGAGAGAGAGAGAGAGAGAGAGAGAGAGAGAGAGAGAGAGAGAGAGAGAGAGAGGGGCGGGGGGAATGAGAAAGAACCGGAAATAAACAGAAACAAGAAGAAACAGGCATAATGAAACACAAGAAAAAGCGAACTGGGAGGAAGGGGATGGAAGAGAGTACATGTGAAATCGTGATGGAGAATTAAAGACGCAGAACGAGAGAGGGAGAATGAGAAAGAGCTGGTAGATGTGAGGAGAAGTAAGAGAATAAAGAGAAAACTGGATAGAGAGACGCAGGGGGGATATAATAAAAGAGAAATGAAAGGTAGGTAGAGATGGAAGGGAAAGAGAGCAGACAAGGAAGAGGAGTTAGGTAGGAACGAGAAAGCAAGTACTTAAGAGGAGGAAAAGAGGCAAGAAAAAGAGGAGAAAGAGAGACAGGAATGAGGAAAGGGAAAAAAGGAATACAGAGATTAGATGAAGAGACATGAAAGGATGAAGAGATGTGCGACACAGAAGAGGGACGGAGGGAGAGATGGAAGGGGGTGGGGGTCTGGAATGGAGGGAGGGAGGCAGGGAGGAAGCGATAAGGATGGGGGAAAATTTAACTAAAAAGGAGATGAGACATGAAGGGATAGAGAAGTGCGTCGCAGGGATGGATGGATGATGGATGGATGGATGGATAAAAGCGGGGAGGGAGGGAGGTAGAGGAGAAAACGATGGAGGAAAGAAGAAATAAAAAGGGAGGAAAAGACAGGGAGGAATGGGGCAGAGAAGCGCGTCAGAGGAGAGGAAAGGAAAGAGGAGGGAAGGATTTGGAGGAAAGGACGTGGGGAGCATCGTCTTACATGCTGTGGACGAGAATTATGTGTTAGACAGGCGGAAACACAAATGAGAGTTGGTCTGAAGTTGAGAGAGAGAGAGAGAGAGAGAGAGAGAGAGAGAGAGAGAGAGAGAGAGAGAGAGAGACGTGATGGCGTGTACACAGAAAGTTACTGACGGGTTGTGAATCGTGAATAGGCGCTACCCAACCCACTCTGCTTGTTGTTGTTGGCCGAGAGTTTCAATGTGTCAAGTGCTGAGTGCTGAGCTGTGTGGTGTTGTGAAGTGCTGGGTGGTGTTATGAAGGGCTAAGTGGTGTTGTGAAGTGGTGGGTGATGCTGTGCTGACGGGTGTTACAAAGTTATTACTGACGTTACAAGGTGCTGCCGCGTGTTGTGAGATGTTGATGTTATGGCGTGATGGTTGGTGCTGCAGTTGTTGTTGTTGTTGTTGTTAATGTTGATGTTAACTGCTAGCTATCAAAGGGTTAAGCACTTTGTATGACGTTATTAAGTTTATTTCCCCCCCTCCCCCCAAAAAAAAAGAAGTTATTAACAGAACACTACGATTTAGTTCAACTTCAGTATATTTTTTTACTGTTGTGATAAGCAAAACATAGTATTACATATTTTGAATGGAATGAAGTGATAGGAACCGGAAACATCAACTATAAGTCGTTACCTGCAATTAACAAAACAGGTAGTATATTATAAAGACTCCCTTCATCCATTTTTTTCTGGTATTGGTTCATCATTATTATCATTACCATCCTGCTTCCGAAAAATGCCTAAACATATTCCAGACACAGGAAGAGGAAAGCACAAGACAGAACTATAACAAAATCGTCTATTAAAATGGGCCAAGCATACCTTTACTTACCCTTGCCATAATTGCTCCCGATGTCTGATATTTTATGAAGACCCTGAATATGCCTTAGAGAATTACGTCCTGGTAATAACGTATCCGGGGAAGGTCAAAATTTCAGGAAGGCCTTGAACTCCGAGAATTCCTGCCGCACAAATGGCTTAATCTTAAGAGGTCAGACCGGTTATGTAATTACTGTCAGAAGAGTCAGTGTTTTGCATACCGTAGCACCCGCTGTCTTGCTGGTCAGGTAGGGCGATGCATAACTTCTGATAAATATTACGTGATAAATATTACGTGTACTACTAACGTCATGTGGACCATTAAACGCAATTACAGTATGTATAAAGGGATAGTCGTGGGCAATAATTCCTCTGTCATTCCTTATCATCTACCTATCTTGCTTCCTCTTACAACTACTCTCTAGGGCGCTACACTTCTTCATATCTAGAGCTGTAGTTTAATCTCTTCAACATCTCAACATTTAACATGGAGTGATGGCAACTGTCGAACAATTAAAAACTGACGAAAGTATATTAATCCTTCTCAACCTGTCACCTTCTAACTCCTATCTTGACAATAACTACTTACTACTCACCTATCATTACTAAGCCACTTGGACAAATTATTATCCTCAAATTACCACCTGAACGAAAAATATCCTTTAACTATCGCCCTAAGCCACCTGGACACACCTGCCGTAAGAGGATGCCTTGTGGTGCCAGCCGGAGTTGCTTATTTCGTCTTCCACATTTTTTGCCTGACATTTCTGTGGCCAGGCCCAAACCACGAGACACGCGACACTCCTCGGACTGGGTGGCGGTGAGGGCAAGGCGCGGCGAGATGGAGTCAGAGGACGCGGAAGAGTGTAAGATCTTAATTAGAAGTGTAAAATTACCGACAGAAATTCCGACACAGTTCTAGGGTTAAGAAACTCACGTGAAATTCAAGGTCATTTGATTAGTGTTGATTAGCATGGTTCCATCTGGTTCTGATACGGTTTCGAATGATGCAATGGAACTACTGATTGCAACTGCACACTGCACAAATTAAATATCGCTACCAATTCGTTCAGAGCCAAGACCCATCAGCGGTACCGTGTTTATATCACGATTAGCACTCTTCTAGGGTCTAGGGTCCAAAACCTATGTTGTAACGGCCAATCAGGAGCCTTGTTGGTTGTATGTCCTTTCATATGCCTCTGGATATTCGCATCGTGTCGGCCCATACAATGACATAAACAGGCTGGCAAAAACATTCTGTGCATAATCATTACAAGAAATGAATCATTCTCGCTACAGACACTCTTTTCCACTTCGTACTTCGCCAGCAAAGGGACATATTAATTCTGGCTACATCTCTCCCTCCACGGAGACGGTCAGGTTTTGCAGCAAACCTCCTACGGAGTGTTACATTCACAGTTACGCTTCGGTTCAGTAACAAATTCAGTTTCCTTGCCCATTTGTTGGATGAAACTAATCCACAGCAATACCCGGGTAGATATTTTTCATGAGTATAAAAAATACATATCGCAACTCACAGGTTAGAGACTGAACATGAACAATATTTTACCGTAAGCCAATAAATTATGAATCAAATTCCGTAACTCTAGTGAAACTGGACTTCAGTGATGTTTCCCCATCGCTCATATAATCAAGAAGCGTTACCACAGGCCCAACAACTATGCACGTTATCCATAGGTCCAGGAACAATGTAAGCAGCATAACTCGTGGGTACCATAACGCAACACTTTAACCCCTTAACTCAGAGACCTCTTCATTTGCAAAATCATTACGCGGTAGCAAGAATAAACTTAAATTACCGTACTGAGAGGAATCATGGAGAATATTTCTGTTCTCAGCACTGCGTGAAGCCTGCCTGAAGTTGCATTAAACACTCTGGGGGTAGTAAGAACAAAATAAAAGTCACCATACAGAAGGGTACGGTAGACATGGCGAAAAATCCTAAGACTACTCAAGCTTCATCTGGTGTTTAAAAAATAAAAAAAATGCTAAACTACTCTTTTTTTCTTTTCTTTTTCTCGTCTACCTTTTGTTTTTCCCTTTCCCTTTTTCCTGCATGTGAGACAGCACTTCCGTGGTGTGGCAGCAACGGTAGTCACAAAGAACGTCACCCACACACGCACTCCCTAAAGCAATTTAATATTAGCAGTGGGCACAGAATGGCGTTGGATTCTGGTCTTTATACTGTTTAGCTTTTTGGAGAGGGACGAATATTACTGCTTTAGTACTTCTGATTACTGTTTTCTGCATTACATTCACTTAATAAAATTATGTTTTTTTATTATTACTTTCTCTTATTTTACTCACCTAATGAAAGACCTCACGTGCTAGACACAGGAGCTGATGCAGGCTATATCAAACGCATCCAATTTGAAGTTTTTCTCCCGAACTGAGAAAATTATATCATGAGGGTAGCAATATTAAATTAAAGAATGGCATGCTACTGACGCGGTAAATACTACTAATGCACATCGAACACCTCTTGGATTTTGCTCTGATACATAGTGATCAGATTTTACATGGAGGGGCGACCACTGCTGCTGTACTGCCCCTGACGTCTTCGTTCTGCAACAAATCCCTTTCACCGTTGCATGTGGGTTCATTTTTTTATTCTTTTTTTTTTTTAATCAAACGATATATATATATATATATATATATATATATATATATATATATATATATATATATATATATACAATGTCCTACCTTTTTGTTGCTACGGCGTTAATATTATTTATAATTCAGTCTACCACAAGCGCTTTTATCTGACTGAAGGAATTCCATGTCAAGGGGGTAAAAAATAATCAACCCTAACACTTTTCCGGCTGTGGTGCTGAGGACTCGCCTTGGAATCTGATTCAGGGTAACAACAAGCGATTCTGTTCACTTGAGAAAAATCTTAATCGTGCAAGGCTTAAAGGCTGTCGTAATTAGACCTTCCGCTGCTGTGGCATTACCCAAGTCCCTGGATATAGTATAAGCTAACAGTACTACAACTGCATCCAAATATTTGCTTCGGGTTACCGCCAGATGATTCTATGCCACAAAAAGAAATCCTGGCAGTTAAAAGATACAAACATTTAGCATGAAATTCTCCATACACACACACACACACACACACACACACACACACGCACACACCATTTCGAAGCCTCTCTATTTCAATCACGCATGGTGGACAGGAAACCCGAAATGAGTTTTCGTGCAACAAAATTATATACACCTTAGTCAGCGTTATTAACCTCATCCGGCGGCAAGTTCTGAACAGTACCAAGAAACTGTTAGTGCCATTAGAGTTCAACACACACACACACACACACACACACACACACACACACACACACACACACACACACACACACTATCAAAAAAAAAAAAATTGTTCACCGTAAATGCCGGCTGCCAATTTTCACCAGCTAACTCCCTTATCACGGAGGAGAAGGAGGAGGAAGAGGAAGAGAAGGAGGACGACGACGAGGATGAAAACAAGAAACAGAGAGGAAAAGGAAGAAAAAATAATAACGAAGACGACGATGATAATTTCAGCAAAAACAATGAAAAAACAACAGCAATAACATGACAACGAAGAGTGAAAAAGAAAACAAAATAATGAGAGGCTGGTGAAGACAAAGAAAACGAAGGATAGAAAGAAGACGATGACGAAAAATTAAGGTAAAGAAGAAAAGTTAAGAGGAAAGGGAAGAAGACGACGACGAAGAAGAAAACCAATTTAATAGGGGGGTCAGATTTGCGGGGGTTGTTGTGGGGACCTGTGAGCCACGTTAAAATAGATAAGAGCGAGGCCATAAGCGTGTTTTATTGTTATACCGGGCTAGTAAATTGAGCATCATGGGCAACGGTGATCCACAGGGGAGGTTTATAGCGCCTCCACCTGTTGTGTGCGTGTGTCAGAGAGTGTGTTGTCACCACTATGACATCATAACCCACTGATATCACCACTACCCTCACCATTTACAACATGCATCAGCCCAAAATACTTAACTCATCACTATATCAGCTAATTTACCATGCATTTTATGTACTCCCTCCACCTGTTGTAGGAGAAAGAGTGCCACAAATATAAGAGACCGCTTCACTGAACACACTACGGCCTTCACCATTCACCACACGCACCATTCTCAAATACTTCACCCATCACTATAACTCTCATCACTAAAACCTTCCCATGGTCGGCACACAATTAGCATTCTTTTTCAGCTAACGCCACTCACCACACCAGGTTCAAAATGCCATTATTCAACACTACACACATTGCCTAACCACTCACCTCGTTTAAAAGTCTCACCACTCACGCCACTCACCACTGATTTTAACCACCACCACTACCGCCCCCAGTCCCTATACTCCACATGGTTCATCATTCACAATACTTACCACATTCCACAAAACTCACGTCTCATCATCCATCACCACTTCCACCATCACCACCCAACATATTCATCACACCACTACCCAAAAGACCAGCAACAGCATCACCTCACCACCCAGCACACTCATCACTCAGGTCACCACTCCTCACTAAAACCAGACAAGCAGGAACAGAGGGAGGGATAGAGAGACGAGAGGGAGAGAGTGAGTGCATGAAGGGAGAGAGATGGATAGCCACAAGTTTAATGAGACTCAGTAAGGAGAGTCAATTTGTCAGACGATACCTGCCCGCCAGAGACCCCGAGTTACCGTAAGCGATAGTCGGCGATGAGGTATGCGTGGTTCCCTGTGTATCGTAAATGGGGAGTTAATTTGGAGTCAGTTTCTTGCTCTAAAATATGCAGATCTGTTAAACTTTTAGAGTGGGTTTTAAAGTTTTTGATATACTTTGTGCGAGGGTGTAAAGGTCTCTCTCTCTCTCTCTCTCTCTCTCTCTCTCTCTCTCTCTCTCTCTCCACCTTACACTAAAACCTGAAGTGAAGATGGTTACTTGGAGAAAATCGTGAATTTATAAACAAGTGTGCAAATAAATCAGAATAAAGTACTGCCGCGGTTCGGATATAAGTAGAGCAACGAAAAAAAAAAGTAAAAAATAATATGCAGGAGAGAGAGAGAGAGAGAGAGAGAGAGAGAGAGAGAGAGAGAGAGAGAAACTTAGTACACGAAAGAGTGCGAGTGGGAGTGGTCTGGTTTGTGATAGAGGCTTAGAGGCGTTACTGCCCTATTTTCTCAAGATGAACTCTGGGATTAGGCTTCAGGCAAAAGGGGAAAAAAAAAAAAACATATACACTAAAGGCATCACAAAACTTCAAGAAAACCAACGTTCCTCAGGGGTGCCTATTAATTGCTGACCCCTTCACTACGATGGGCATTTTCCCAAGCTAAGTAAATCATCGGTTGGTGGCGGAAAAAAAAATCTGTATCAAAAGTCATCGTACTGAATGGGTTAATGGAGATTGATTCAAGCCACTTCGCTGTTTGGGGACTTCGAAGTTGAATAATTTGTCTGGCTGCAGCGGCAGTAAAAAATCATCCTCGTACTGAACGGGTTGCTTCATCTTGGTTTAACATCACCAGTCCTGAATGATACAGCCTTGGCACGTACTCAATATAGACGGTGATTATTAGTGCTGAAGAGGTGACATAAGGTGTGTGGCACGTAGGAGGCCTGCTGGTCCTCAGGGCCTGTATTCTGCATAGTGCTTATGGTCGACCCTAGCTAACCGTCATAGCTAAGCAAATTTATGACAGTCAGTCTTATGGCCGTCGGAAGTCGTCGGCCATACCTCACTAATCCAACAACACCGTCAGCTGCTAGAACGCACCGCTCACAATTTGTCAACTTTAAATTTATGGAATAAAATAGGTTCTTGGCATTATTTTCTTGGATTTAAATTGTTTTAACTTCATATTACGACTTTTGGGGAAGTTAGACATAGTAAAATAGGAATTCGTTTGTGAGAAAATGCGCTGAAACGTATTCCCGTTGAAAAGTGTGTAACCAAAAACAGTCTGACTAGTGTAAACTTAACCTACCTTATTAATTTCATCTAATTTCATATTAGTATTTTTTTGTTGGCTAGGCTAAACTTGGTTAGGTTAAATTTTATTATATATATATATATATATATATATATATATATATATATATATATATATATATATATATATATATATATATATATATATATATATTTTTTATTCATATCATTATTTATTATAATATACTTAACCTACCTTACAAATATTTTCTTAAGTCCAAAGAAAGTTAAAGAAAATGTTCATTGCTATGGACAGCAATGGGACAATAACCAGTTCATCTGGGTTAGGTTGAGTTATATATTTCTATAATTTGTTTCTGGTTTATTTAATATTTTCATATTTTTTTACACTAACCTTAACCTAAAGTATTATTTTTTCGACCAATCTAAACTTTACCTATCCCATTATTATTATTTTATTATATTTAATTATTTATTATTTAATATTTTTTAGACGTCCATAATTAACCTAACCTGCTGGGGCTAGCCCTACAAGTACTGTAAAGCCCAAACTCTGCACATTTGGCATTTTTCCGGTAGCAAGATAACGTAGTGTTATGATGACCTTAAGCTCCGGGGTGAGTGGGTTTCTCCTCTTGGTGTCATTCGATAAGGCGTCTCTCACAAGATTGGTGACATACAAAATACCGTCCCTGTCTAGCCGGTATCTCTTGATAAGCTCAGCATCACTGAGCTCGTTAAGCACGTCCCTTCTTCGGAAAATATTCCTCGGCTGGGGATCTGCTTGCTGTGGTGCGGCCATGTTGACACACTTCTGACGGTCATAGGCGGCGTTAAGACAGGGTGAACCCGAACATACCATCGCGCGTCTTATTATGGTCGTCCATAGGAGTTTATGGTCGACCATACGAGTTTCTGACGGAGTTATGTCTAAAATGCGCCATTTTGTTTAGATATGTACGACGGACTTAGCTATGACGGTTTGTAGAATCTGGGCCCAGGAAACGGGCAATCAAGCCTATGCATAGAGTTAGACATATAAAAAAATAAACCTTCACCCCTCACAGTACGTTCACCACTTCCCGTCCCTCTAATCACCAAACCCTTTCACACAACGCACCACTCGCTATTATGCTCAACATCACCACGTTCCACAAGCCTCACCACTCATCACAAACTCTGCTCACGGGTCTTCATAAATTTCCCCATCACTCACCACTAAACGCCAAAACAGGTATATACAATGTCATACCGTAAGAGGCTGGAGAAATATTTAGTATGTGTTCCATGTCTGTCTGTCATCAAACTCCTCCTAAACAACAGAATGTATTTTAATGCATCTCGGCATGCAGACAAAGGTGACCAGCTTGAGTGTCAGTAAAGAACTACATTAGGAAGGTGTGTCGTCTATCTGTCGTCAAACTTCTCGTAAACTATAGGACTGAGATGACCCCTGTAAGCGTCAGTCTAGGATTAGATGTGGGTTGTCTTTCATATGTAACCAGTCTGTCTGCTTGTCATCAACCTTTTAAATGGCTGCATGGATTTCGGTGAACGTTACTATGCAGACGGAGGGGACCAGGTGATTTTTTACGTTATTATACAGACAGAGGTGACCACATAAATTTCTGAGTCAATAAAATAACATGCGGAAAATATCTGTGTCTTAAATCTAGGCCAAACTTTTGTCAATACTGTACTGACATTTGAATAATTAGACATTTAGAAGTACTGATCTGCTCATACAAAAACAAAAAATATTATTGCTTTGGCTGATTGTTATTATTATTTTTTCGTTTCTCATTATTAATTAGTTTTTCTTTTTTTGCAGGTAAGTTGTGCTCTTCTCCTGCCGTACCGGTACTGCAAAAGTTGTAAGTATATGAGTATTCTTGATTTAAAAAAATACTGGCAGACGTATCTTCTATGTGATGTGCTTGGAGATATACAGGTGGTAATAAGAGAACTGCATCTCTCGGTGTGAGTAATTTCTAAACAAGACGAAAATTTCACACATTATTGTAATGTACTGTATACTCTATTTAAAAGAGTATATAACAACGATCCCATGAAGGAAGTGAGAACAATGGGACAATTTTTGCAGCCACGTACCCCCTATTTGTCCGTCTGTCAATACACTCCTCCAAAACGACTGGACAGACTTGAATAAAACCTGATAAACCTGCAGAGGTGGGAAATTGACAGCCAGTTAAAAGTGCATCTTGTACCCTCCCGCTTCCTTGTGCCTCCGTCGCTCAAATAAGAGAATTTTACATAAGAAATTCTTCAAATGCTATGGAGAATCTGAATTTCAGTAGTTGCACAAAAGGTCACTGATTGTGGTCAAATTTTTTTTCCCATCAAATATTAAAACAGCTGGAATGTGTTAGTTATGTCAACTTTTTCATCAGCTATGCCTTAATTTATGAAAACGGCGCTTTCCTTTCATAATCTTAAGTACGCTAGTAAGTTGGAAAAAAAAAAAGAGGTTACAAGTAAAAACAAACACGCGACAAGACTTTCTTCAAAAAGCGAATGCACGATGAGAAACTACCATATCCTGGTTAACAGAAAAATAAACTCATATTATTATAAATGTCGGTACGAGGTAATACAATGCCGTAACTCTGAGTTAGTGTTTGCTTGTCAAACTGTGTATCTACAAATAACTACACATGAAAATCATATAATTACTGTATGTAAACAATATAAAGTACTGACAAAAATACAAAATACCGGTAATGCTTGTGCTCCAAAGCGCCATGATACCACACAATCGATTTAACTGTATTAATTATAGGCAAAGACAATGCACAGAAACAGTCCTAATATGTTATTTATTAAATTAACTACTTATAGGGAAGCATATTATAGCAATTTTCTCAGACGAATATGCAACAGCCTATTTATCCGATTTTAAATAACTAATACCTCATCTGTTTCATAACCGATCGAATTTCTCTTTTGTGGAACGGATTTCTTGAGGCTTGAACATCCAGTAATACGTTGTTTTCTAGGTCAGCACACATTCCCACTGCCATCCTCATTAAAACAACACACGACCAATGCGTCACGCGTGTCCCGCCTCTTAAGCCATCGTACAGTAAGCACCTACTCGTC